>NC_083363.1:26850773-27075773 GCF_030254825.1 Meriones unguiculatus | reverse complement strand
ACAGTCTCAGCTCAGAAGAATGACTTTTGTGGCTCCTTTATTTTGGTTCATTTTTTTGAGATGGGGGTGGGGTAGGGGTGAGTGGGATGTCTCACTCTATAGCTCAAGGTGGCCTTGAACTCATGCCAGTCCTTCTGCCTCTCCTCTTGAATGCTGGGATTATAGGCATACACCATCACACCCTGCTTTGACTTAAAAAAAAAAAAAGCAGGGTGGTAGTGATGCAGTGGTGGTCTATTCCTTTAATTACAGCACTTGGGAGGCAGAGGCAGATGGATCTTTTTGAGTTTGAGGCCATCCTGGTCTACAGAGTTCCAGGACAGCTATACAGAGAAACTTGGTCTTGAAAAAACATGGGCGGGAGACATGGCTCAGCAGTTAAGAGCACTGATGGCTCTTCCAGAGGACCTGGGTTCAATTCCCAGCACCCACACCTGTCAGTAACTCCAAGAGCTGACACCCTCATAGAGATATACATGTAGGCTAACCACCAGTGCACATAAAATAAAACAAAAAAATTTAAGTATACACACACACAAAGCGATCCCAGGATACCCAAGGCTACACAGAGAAACCCTCAAAAAACAAAAACAACAACAAAAAGAAAAAAGAGAGAGAGAGAGAGGCAGAGGCAGGTGGATGTCCGAGTTTGAGGTCAGCCTGGTCTATGTAGTGAGTTCCAGGACAAGAAGGATGACACAGAGAAACCCTGCCTTGAAAAACAAAACAAAACAAAACAAAACAAAACAAAACAGCAACAAAAACCAAAACAAACAAAAAACAATATTTTGGACCCAGAGAGACAATTGAAGTCAGCCTGTTTTTACCTTTGTGACTCAGCAATTATGTATGAGACCTTCCCTGGAGAATGTGTAAGAAGTACAGATACCACAGTCCCGTGGGCTGGGCAGCCCTAAGTGATGTGCTGTATCAAGGAGCCAGGTCCCGGACCATCCCCCTCCCCCACCCCTGTTGGATGTGGGACAGATGATTGAGCAGAGGAGAAGGCAGGCACACACACACACACACACACACACACACACACACACACACACACATCTTGCTTTCCCCACCAGCCATCTTCTTAAGAGGCTGTCTTTAGCCACTCCCTCCTGTGGCCAAAGGCCAAGACAAGGTTTTCTTAGTCCCCTTAAGTCTTCACATGCCTTCCTTGCTTAATAGCTGCTTTGGGGTAAGTGGCAAGGGTAGTTATCGTGATAGCAGGTTATACTAATCTTTGGAGCTGCAGGGGCCTCAGAGGTCATTTAGTCCATTCCCCTGCCTTCAGGCAGTACTGGAATGAGCCCAGCTGGGCAAGCCTTTATCTTGTTTTGAGGACTTCCGAAGGCAGACACTCCACACCCTTCTTTGGACACTCATTCTGATGTCTAAACATTTCTTGTCAGGAAGTCCTTCCTCATGTCTAATCCAAACTCCTCATGGGATCCGCTTCTTGTTGATCTGTTTGAAGGCTGTTTTCCTTCTTTTTATGGGTCAGGAACCACCAGTGACACAGTCAAAGTCCTTACTATGGTATAAGTTGCAGTCACCCTTCAGTTTTCACCCTCAGTTTTCGTCTCTGTAAAATGAGGCCAGCAATGCTCAGAAGGTAAGAAACAGGATCCTATGTGTAGAGAGGCATAAAGCATGCCACCACGGGAAGGTTCTCATTATTATCAGCTTGTAATGCTGGAGAAGAAACTCGAGGTGCACACAACAGGCAAGCCCTCTGCCACTGAGCAATACTCCAGCTGCCCCTTGTCAATGTTTTTTAAATATTTAATTTTATGTGTAGGTGTGAGTCTGAGTGTCCGAATATGCAACACATTTGTGCAGGAGCCCACAGAAGTTGGAAGAGGAATCTAATTCCCTGGAACTGGGGTTACAGATGGTTGGGAGCCATCATGTGGGTGTTGGGAACCAAACTCAGGTCCTCTGCAAAAGCAGCCAGTGCTCTTAACCCCTAAACTATCTTGATATCCCTCCTGTTATTATTAATAAATGTTAACCAGATCTGCTGGCTATGCTATTCTTTATGACCATTTCCAATGCAACAGAACATAAAAATTTTTATTTTATTGATTTTTGTTTTCTTCAAGGCAAGGTTTCTCTTTGTAGCCCTGGCTGTCCTGAAACTAG
Organism: Meriones unguiculatus; assembly: GCF_030254825.1. Taxonomy (NCBI): domain Eukaryota; kingdom Metazoa; phylum Chordata; class Mammalia; order Rodentia; family Muridae; genus Meriones; species Meriones unguiculatus. Next base: position 27,073,634 of record NC_083363.1, on the reverse strand, counting down.
TTCTGTAGACCAGGCTAGCCTCAAACTCAGAGATCTGCCTGCCTCTGCCTCTGTAGTACTGACATCAAAGGCATGTACCACCATGGTTAGCTGAAATAATTTTAAACAATAAAAAACAGGGATGATGAGACCGTTTAGGGGATGAGAATGGGTGCCACTCAAGCTAGTGACCTGAGTTCCGTCCTGAGGACCTACATGGTAGAAGGAAAGAACCAGCTCCCAAAGGTTGTCCTCTGACCTCCGCATGAACAACATGCTGTGGTGTTTGAATGAGTGTGTGTGCGTGTGTGTACTACACACACACTACAAATCAATTAAAAAATTTTATATGTAAGAGTGTTTTGCTGGCATGTATATATGTACCATGTGCCTGCCTGGTTTCTTAGAGATTAGAGAGAGCATTGAATTCCCTGATGGTTGTAAGCTGTCATGTGGGTACTGGGAGTCAAATCCAGCTCCTCTGAGCCATCTCTCCAGCCCTTAAATTAAAATGTAATGCATTTAGGAAAAAAAATAAAACCAAGCATCAATTCCAGGTTTCAAAATTATCATTGCTTACAGGGCAATGGCGGTGCATGCCTTTAGTCCTAGCACTCAGGGAGCAGAGGCAGGTGTATCTTTGTGAATTTAAGGCCAGCCTTGTCTACAGAGTGAGTTCCAGGACAGCTAGGGCTACACACAGAAACCCTGCCTCAAAAACAAATATATACATACATACATATATATGTATGTATGTATGTATGTATATATATACATTTCTGTAAATGTATATTTCCATTTATATGTATATATATATACTTCTATATATTTCTTATAACCAGGTCAACTTACAACAAAACTTAGCATTGTTTTTAAGGAAACATAAGTAGAGGGCTGGTGACGTAGCTCAGTTAATAGTTCTTGCCTGGCATGCATGAAGCCCTTCCAGCACTGTATAAAGTAGGCATAGTAATCATAGCACTGGGTGGGGGGCAGGAGGGTCAGGAGCTCAAGGTCATGCTTGGCTATCTATCTAGTTTGAGACCAGCCTGAACTACATAAGACCAAGTTGAAACTAATGGTGTAGGCAGCATTTGTCTCTGGCAGAAATCAGAGAGGTGTTTGAGAAAATGCTCACTAGAGGAGAACAACCCAGCTGGAGAATGAGAGATGACATCTTTGAGGAGGGGAGCATCAGGAGAATGTAAAGAACAGAGTAGAGGGTATCCAACCCGCAAATGTGATCCTCTCTGATTTCTAGAACAATCTGTCTTCTCCTCCTGTCCCCTCCAGAGCTTGGCAGTTTTAAGATTTCCAGCTTAGCAGGGCCAAGCATCCTGTTCCTATTCATGGCCTAGGAGGCTGAAGCCTCCTTTCTTATGCTAGAGGCAAGTAGACAACTCCACCCCTGCCTTGGATCCATCTGCAGTGTTACTCAGGGGTAACTTGATAGCCAGTGACAGAAACTCACAGCTTCTTAAACAGATTTCCTCTGCTACTCTCAGTTTGGGAGTAGACAAAGAGGCCCTGCAGAGAAAAAGGTACCTGTGCCCTTGTGTGCCAGGTCCTAGATGGGAGACAGGGACACAATGAGAGTGAAAGAAGCCAAGCCCTTCAGGGACACCCACAGGCACACAGTCTGTGTGTCACAGCCTGCCCTGATTTATTTTATTTTATTTTATTTATTTATTTATTATTTTTTTTTTTTTCAAGACAGTGTGTCTCTGTGTAGTTCTGGCTGACCTGGAACTCACTCTGTAGACCAGGATGACATCAGACTTAGAGAGATCCCCCTGCCTCTGTCTCCTGAGTGCTGGGATCAAAGGTGTGTTCCACCACTGTCCCACTCCATTCCTGCTTTAACAGAGCTACTCCAAAACCCAGAGAGGGCTTGGGGAAAATAACTTCCTCTGCCTGGGAGTCTCATAGGACCAACCAGGCCCTTCCACCGGAATAGTAGAAAATGAAGAACTCCTGGGACCCCAGGCCAGCAGAGGCAGGGGTCTCTACCTCCCCGACCACAGGACTCAGAAGTCCAGCATCCTCAGCAAGGACCAGGTTCAGAGCTTTTCTTTACAAGAAGGAATTACAGGGATTTACAACCCTGCCAGGCCAAATGCCAAGCCCCAGAGCTCAAGGATGAGCCACTTCTCCAGTCAACATTCCTCATCTGTGAGATGAGAACAATGAACCTGGTAACCTTCCTTTGTCCTAGGAAGAAGGTGAGGTTAATGAATGCCCAGCACCGGACATGTCTCTATGTAAGGCCAGTGCAAGATGCCTGAGGCAAGGGCCTTACTGACACCTGGTCCTCTCTTCCTGGCACAAGACTGAGAGTAGTGTAAGGCACACAGTTCAGCCTTGGTGCTCATCTTGTCCCCACCCTGCATTGGGTGGGTTTTGGCTGACACTTCCTGATCTGCCTGCTAAGCAGCTGCTTTAGTGAGATGGCTGCTTGTGTTGGCCTGTGTGGGTCTGTCCACTCTATTGCTCCACAACAGGCTTCTTGGTCCATTTTAAATATATTTTTATTTTATTTATTTTTATGTGTGATGGTGTTTTGCCTGAACATATTTATGTGTACCACATGCGTGCCCAGTGCTCAGAGATCAAAAGAGAAAGTTGGATATCCTGGAACTGGAGTTATAGGTGACTGAACTACACATGTGGGTGCTGGAAACCAAACCAGGGTTCCTCCCAAAGAACATTGAGACAAGGTCTCTCTATGTAGTCCTGGCTGTCCTCAAGCTCAACATGTAGACCAGGCTGGCCTTGAACTCACAGAGATCCACCTCCTGCCTCTCAGATGCTAGAATTAAAGGTGTGTGCCACCACACTCAGCAAGAACAAGTGTTCTTAACTATGAAACTATCTCTCCAGCCCTGGTTCATTCCTAAATAAATAAATAAAATAGAAAAAATTTTTCTACTGTGTTTATTGATTCGGGGAGCAGGCTGCCAAGCATGCTTATAAAAGTCAGAGGACAACTTGTGGGAGTTTGTTCTTCCTGAAATAGAACTCAGTTTGTTAGGTTTGGTAGCAAGCATCTTTACCTTGTTTTCAGAAGGCTCAGCTGAGGATGCCAGAACCATGGAGCCCCAAGATCAGCAGGCAGAGAACCCTTCCCATTCAGGTCCTGGGAGCCAGTAGTACACAATTTCCTCAGCTGATCCATGAGAAAGGCCTGGAAAGCTGAGTGCCTCCTCCTGGCAGTATTGGCTCATCCACAGTTGGCAATTGTCAAGGGCTTGGTTTTTAGTAATCCCCTAGCTTCTGCCTCCCAATCCATCCTACCTTAGAGCATGTGACCACTGTGTGGCTGGTCCTGGAAGAGAAGGCTCTGTGCCCAGTGAGAGAAACCAATTAGCTCTTTGTTGCTGTAGCAACCACATCTTCCTGAGAGCTTTCTCATTGACTACTAAAGTTGACACCCCATCTCTGCCATCAGAAGGAACCAACCAAAAACAGACTACACGTAAGACCCAGCTGGGTCTGCACCCACAAACTAACTATAATGTGTCTGTCAGTGGGGTCCTGGAGCTCAGTGGCGGCATCTTGGAGGACATTCCCTCACTGAGCAGGATGCAGAAAGCTGGGTTCAGGGGAGCAGGTAGGAGGCTGAATTTCTTCTCAGCAACCTATGTGGATGAATGAGGTTGCAGCTGCAAGGTTAGATAGCTCTGGGCCAGAAGAGGAGGAAGACTATACAGGAAGGTGGTGAGAGTCTCACTAGCTCAAATGACTGGTTCAAATCTTTATGTCCTTGCTGCTGTGTGACCTTGCCTCTCTGTAGTTCCCAGAGGTGAAGGAGGAGTCAACACCTGTTACCTTATTTTAACCTTCGGGTTGAACATCCTAAGAATGTTTCTTTGTTGTTGTGGGTTTTTTGTTTGTTTGTTTGTTTTCAAGACATGGTTTCTTTGTGTAGCCCTGTCTGTCCTGCAACTCACTCTGTAGACCAGGTCTCGAATGCACAGAGGTCCTGCCTCTGCCCTCTGAGTGCTGGGACTAAAGGCATGAGCCACCACCTCCTCACTCTAAGAATGTTTTTCACTTCCTCAGCAGTAGAGGGGTGCTACCTTCTCCCCTTTGTATAGACAAAGACACTGAGGCTCATGGCAAACCCTGTGCCCAGGCAGTAGTTGGTGGGTATCTGGGGGAAGCAAACAATGCCATTCCCCCACACACACCTCAGGCGGCCTGCCCAGGCAGTAGTTGGTGGGTATCTGGGGGAGCAAACAATGCCATTCCCAGCTCCCCCACACACACCTCAGGCGGCCTGCCCAGGCAGTAGTTGGTGGGTATCTGGGGGAAGCAAACAATGCCATTCCCAGCCCCGCCCCCGACCTCAGGCGGCTGCCCAGGCGGGTGATTAGTGCCAAGACTGGTGGTTTCCTTTAGTCAAACTGCGTCAGACTCTCCCTGGGGGTAACTGACAGGAACTGCTGCTCAGCCTTGGCTATGTGAAAGCTCAAAAAGCTTACTTTCTGGATACTCAGCTTTCTGGGTAAAGTGAAAATCATTCCTGAGAAGAAAGGAGAGTATAACTTCCCCATATCCTTGAGCCCACACATATGCTCCATGGGAGAGGTTGGCCCATACACCTCTGCTTGTGGTGAGCCCTGGACTTGACTTTGGACAGGACCTATCTGTGAGCCTTGCTTTCCTTAGCTGTAAAATAAGGTTGATTACTTGTGGGACATGTGTAGCTCATGTTTGTAATCCCAACACTTGGGAGGCAGAAGAAGGAGTGCCACAAGTTTAAGTCCAGCCTAGTCTACACAGCAAGTTCCAGGACAGTTAGGAATACAGAGTAAGTCTGTCTCACAAAACAGGAAAAAGGTAAGATTATGAAGATGAATTCCAGGACAGCCAGAGCTACACAAAGAAACCTTATTTCAAAAAAACAAAAACAAAAATACCCTGTCTCAATCATTACCATCATCATGACCACACACACACACACACACACACACACACACACACACACAGACTTCTTGGTGTGGCTTGTGATGATTAAGGGTCAGACAGGACACTTACCTGGACCCCAGCAAAGCCAAAGAAGCTTCTACCCAAAAGTCTTTGGGCCTCACTTCTGGGGGCCAGTACTTACTGAATAAGGAGGCCTCACCATTCCTCAGGCTGGAAGGCTTACCGCTGGGTTCTGAATAACCTTTTGACTGTCCCAAATAGCCATTCATTTCTCCAGGGGGAAAAAGAAAGCCCTGGACACGCTCATTTTGCAGACTAAGAGGCTTTGGTTCAGAGAAGTTAAGTCAGTTCATCAGCTGCAGCAAAATGTGATGCGAAAGTCAGAAAGCCTGACTCAACAGGCTCAGGAAAGAAGAGAACTCTAGCACTTTCTCAGAAAAATGTAACAGAACTTCCTTAAATTCTAAACAGACTCGGTTTGTCAGGCTGGAGCCCGGCTACTGATTTAATCAGGGTATGGCCAGCACCATACCCCGGCTCACCTTGTCCTTAATGGAAGCTGGCCTGGCACCAAGCCCCTGAGGGCAAAGCTCAGCTGCTTCTTTCTGTTCCCACAACAGTCCACACCTCCCTGCAGCTCCTCTTGTTGCCTGGAAGATATCCAGGCTGTCAGGATCTGATCTTAGCTATTGCCTACAGGCCTTGAGAGGCCCTCCCACAGTTAGCCAAAGCTCCCCTGGCAGACAGCCACTTCCTAGCTTCCAAGCATAAAGCCAAATATTCTGCAACTCAATCTGCTTTCCTTTTTCTCTCTGTAGTCTCTCTGCAGCAAACAGAAATTCTACAGTAGCCAGCTACTGTGATTCTCCAGGATGCTTAGGAAGTCCCTTATATGCCTTTATTTCTGAAAATTCTGTCATTAGACAGGTCAGATTCACATGTCCCTAAGATAATATAGCAGATTTATTCTTTCTATATAGTCTAGGCTGGCCTCTAAACAAATTATGTAGGTCTGGCTAGTCTTGAACCTGAAGTGTCCCCCTGACTTAGTCCCCTACGTGCCTAGCTAGAATAGTGAATTTTATTCTTTGACACTTCAGTGTCAAACACATTACAGACTTCTTGAGTGCAAGCTTTGTTATGAACACTGTTTACTGTTTACTATGCATCCTACACTTATTCCAGCCCCCCATGAGTGTATGCGTGTGTGCAAGTACACACTGTCACTAGCCCTCAAAAGCTCCTCATTATCACCTCATTTAATTCTCACAGCTTTGAGACAGATATTTTTATTTTTCCTGTCTTACAGAGCAGGAAACTGAGGCTGGGGAGGTTAGGGAGCTTGCCAAAGGTCTGCAAGCACAGAGCGGTGACAGGAGAGCGGGCAGTATGGTTCCAGTTCCTACCCAGTCTGTCACTGTTTCATATACTGACTATACACAGCACTGATTACTCTTTAGTGCACCCTCATAAGCAAGGACATCTGTACCTCCTTCCGCTCATGCAGGTGGCTGCTAGGACCACCCCATTCTACAGAGGGGGATGGCTGGTGAGTGACAGCTTCAGGATTTCACCCCAGCATTCCCAGCTCTGATCAACTCAGTCTGACCAGACACTAGAGTCAGCTCAATGGATCCTGGGGACAGGGCCAGCATGATGGAGTCGAAGCTGGGAGTTCCTGGAACAGACTTTCACCTTCCTTCCTCTTGTCTCTGCTTCCAATCTTCTCTTCTCTCCCCTTCCTTCCATTCACTAATTTAGCCACTGAGAACCCACTGAGGGTAAAACCTAGGGAGACCAAAACAAATATCCCCCCCCAGAAACCCATTCTAACAAACTGTACCTAAACAAACTGGGAGTGTAGTTCCATGGCAGAGCAATTGTCTGGACTATGTAAGGCTCTGGGATCACCACCCCAGCCCCTGTTTCTGTTTTTGAGTGTCTGAGGGTGGTACCTGTGCAGAGTGCTGAGTCTACAGCTGTTTAAGGCCTTTCATTTTTCCCATAGGAGAGTGGGAAAGACTGACTCAAGGTCAACTAAGGCCAATTCCGATCCAGGCTTCAGAGCTACCATGAGGCTGGAGACCCCTAACTGGAGATGCATAGAGACCCCAGTAGGTCTTTCTGGGTTGGTGTGTGTACACTCAGACACAAGTGCCACACACAAACACACACAGAGCCTCTACTTCTTTGACTCCAGCCTGAAGCACAAGAGGCAGCCACACTTGCAGTCTCCTGGCTCTTTTCCTCCACCAGGAACCAAGCCACCCCAGCAGGAAAGGGACAAGCCAGCCAACTTTAGGATCTGTGCCTGGAAACCCCCTAAGCATTTGATAACAATGCAGACTAAGGAGGAAGTTAAGTGCTTGAAAAGTCTCCCAGGACATCTCAAAAGGCTTTCCTGAGTCCCAGTCTCCTTCTCTGTGAATTGACCTGTCACCAAGCTGTACCTGAAGCTTATCTGTGGAAAATGTCTTAGGGTCAGTTAAATGCCCACCCTCCCATATTTCTCACAGGGTACTTTCTGGACCTTCACCTCAAGTGTGTTTCCCAGTTTGCAGATGCAGAGACAAGGCTCAAGAGCTTGCCTACAGCCAAGCATTAGAAATACATCAAGGACTCACTCAGTGGCTGGTGGGATGGCTCCATCCCATGAAAGCATGAGGATGAGGGTTTCAGATCCCCAGAACCCATATAAAATCTGGGCAGGTGTGATGGCCACCCACAACTTAGCAGATAGAACAGGGGATCTCTGAGGCCAGCCAGCTGTCTAGACTAGCTGGAGCTGGTGAGCTTTGGGTTCATTGAGAGATGCTGTCTTTATTGATAAAGTAGAAAAGTGACCCATAGAGATACCTGGCATCTACTTTGGACCTGCACACACAGGCATACACATGTGCAACCACATACATATGCTTGCATTTATACCACACATTTGAAGAGGAGAGGACACACATCTAGGTGTTTTTATTATATTTTCTTCTTTTTGCAGCCAGGTCTCATGTATCCCAAGCTAGTGTTTAACTCACTATAAAGCTAAGGATGACCTTGAATCCTTGACCCTCCTGCTTTCACCTCCCAAATGCTATATTTACAGTTATGAGCCAACATCCAACAAATTCAATTTTAATTTTTTTTATTAAATTACATTAATTTTTTGGTGGGGAAGGTGTCACACACATGCTATGGCTGAGGACAACTTTTGGGAAGCTGGTTCCAGGCACCAAACCCAGGTATTATCCACTGAGATGTTAATATTAAACCATTACTCACCCCCTTTGAGATCAGATCTGTGCAATCCAAGCTAACCTCAACCCACGAGCCTTCTGCCACTATGCCTTGTCTGATTTTATTTTATTTTTGAGGTAGAACCCTGCTATGTTGCTCTTGCTAGTCTCAAACCCCTAGACTCAAACAATCATCCCGCTTGAATAGCTGGGACTCATCCATCACCCCACACGGAATCTACTAAGCTCTCACTGTATGCCATAAGCTAAAATGAACCTCAGATTAGAGCAGTGACCAAGAGAGGTCTGTCCTCCCTCTAGGACTAGTGTGCTAGCAGTGAGGAAGAGTCACATAGGGGAGAAAGTTTAGAGCAGTGGTTCTCAACCTTCCCAATGCTGTGTCCCTCTGATACATACACTTCCTTATGCTCTGGAAATCCTCAGCCATAAAATTATTTTCATTGCTACTTCATAACTGTAATTTTGCTACTGCTGTGAGTCGTGATGTAAGTATCTGTGTTTTCTGATGCTCCTAGGTGAGCTCTGTGAAAGGGGTTATGACCCACAGGTTGAGAACCAGTGGTGTAGATGGGCAAAGTGACTAGAGTCAGCAGAATTGGTGGTGCAGAGCAGGAGGCTGCCTTGGCTCCCACCGTGGAGGATCCACCATAGCAAAGGACTGAGTAGGGAATGGAAATGAGGAAGCCTGGGTCCCTGACCTTGGTGCACTGTGCCTGGCTCCAAGCACAGTGCTGACTCAAAGAAGTCAGAGCTGCTGACCCTCCAAACTGCTTCGTCAATCCAGGTGACTTTCTGACTCTGGGTGATGCTCTCAGTATCCTGCCTGTCTGAGTTTCCTTTTCCTAGGTGCTTTCCAGCCCCACCCACTTTCCTGGAGCCCAGTCCACCCATTACTCCTGCCAGGTATGTCCCAGTGTCACTCTGAGTAACCCCAGGGACCAGGGTGACCTCGCCTGATCTTGATTCACTTGAGTCACCTTGCTTCCTGCACTGGCATCTGGGGATATCATGTCCCCATCATGACTTCCTCTGTCCAACCAGCTCGATGTCATGCAGTAGACTCTAAATACTTAGATGAATTCACCCTGACAGCTCAGTAGCAATCCTGACACGCCCCATTTCTAATAGAAAAAGGGCCTGACCTGGAGAAGACAGCAGGTCCTTACCCATCATTTCACAGACCTCACAACACTCCTTTCTTTTTTTCACTTTTCACAAGAGAAAACTAACCTTTTAAAGAAAGGATTTAAAAAAAAAACATTTTTTAAGTACTGAAAATGTGCAAAAAGCAAGCCCTCCTGAATTATACCCACCACTCAAACTTGTCTTCTTCAAGGACACATGGCGAGAAGTTGACAGAAGAGGGACTGGATCCAGGGAGACCTAACTCCAGAATTATTTAATGAGTACTATACACCTAAATCTTAGGTCAGAAAGAGGAGAGGAAGGACTTCCTGCCCACCCATGCTTATTCAGATCTAGCCTGTACCCCTGCTCCTATGCTTTGTGTGCCTTGGACAGGGCTCACATTTAGGGACAGCTACTATTTGTTCTACACAAGAGGCTCAGGGTTGTCATTTCCTTAGTAGACAGGACCTAAATGTATGGGGAAAGCTAGAATCCACTGGGATTCTGTCTCTCTTTTCACATCCTTACTTCCACAACTGGTCTTTGCTCTGTCAGGACCCTGCCACCCCCTGCCCCACATGCACGCACGCGCGCACACACACCCATCCTTTCCTCTTCCTGCATGCCAGTCTCCATCTTCTACTAAGCAGCCTTTCTGCCAGGTAAAATTGTAGTTCTGTGCCACCCACACACCCACAGTTGCAGAGCACTTGAAATGAGGATTGGCAGAGACTCTGAATTCTACATTTAATTTAGTTTAAATTAATTTGCATGTAAGTTGTAAAAATGCTATGCAGCTAGGCATGGTGGCACATGCTTTCAGTCTCAGGAGAGAGGATTACTGCAATTTCTTGGTCTGCATAGTGAGTTCCAAACCAGCCAGAGCTACATCATGAGACTCCTTCTCAAAAAAGTGAACAAATTAAAAAAGTGATATGTAATTCAGTTGTTGGAAAACTTTTATTGTATTTAGACAAACCTAGGCATATAACTTTTTTCTTTTTCCTTTTTTTAAATACTTATTTTTATTTATGTGTACATGAATAAGAATATTCATGTGTGTGTGTCTACCATGTGACTGCAGTAAACTCAGAGGCCAGAAAAGTGCATTGGATCCCTTGGAGCTAGCTACTAGTAGTTATGGTTACGAAGCCCCCAACATGGGTGCTGGGAACTGAACTCCAAAAGGCAAGAAATGTTCTTAACTACTGAGCAGTGTCTCCAGACCCCTCATTTTTATGATTTTTGTTTGAGACAAGGTCTCAAGTAGTCCAGGCTAGCCTCAAATTCATGGTCCTCTTTACCTCCTGCTGAGATGACAGGTGCATGCCACTATTCCTAGTTGTTTTTCTGTGTAGTCCTGGCTGTCCTGAAACTCACTCTGTAGACCAGGCTGGTCTCAAACTTGGAGATCTGCCTGCCTTCAGTTCCTGAGTGTTGGGATTAAATGCATGTCCTATCACCACTGAATCTATTTTTTTAAACTATAATTTAAAAACTCTAAATATAAACTCTGATCTATTTATTTATTTATTTATTTATTTATTTATTTATTTATTTTGCTTGTTTATATTTCTAGACAGTGTTTTTGGTATGTAGCTAGGCCTGGCCTGAAAGTCAATATCCTCCTGCCTTGGCTTCCTGAGCACTGGGATTATAAGTGGGCCTAATTTCAGATTATCTTTTTATGAAACGTTATCAAGTGTTGTTAAGTATGAAGTAAGCATCAGACTAAAAAGGCTTAATTAATCTAAGAAAATTTAAATGATCTCATTAATATTTTGTTTTTGTTTTTCACAGGATTTCTCTGTGTAGCCCTGGCTGTCCTGGACTTGCTTGTAGACCAGGCTGGCCTTGAACTCACAGAGATCCTCCTGGCTCTGCCTCCTGAGTGCTGGAATTAAAGGCGTGTACCACTACTGCCTGGCTCCATTAATAGTTTTATTGACCTATGGTGACATGATACTAGTTTATATGTCAGATTAAGTAAAACATATCATTAAAGTTAATTTTACCTGAGCCAGATATAGTAGCTCATACCTATAATTGCAGTACGTTGGAGGCAAAGGTAGGAGGATTGCCATAAATTTGGGCAACAGAGTGAGACCCTATATCAAGCAAACAAATTAATTTCACTTGATTCTACACTTTAAAGTGGGCAGTGGAAAACAAGTTTAATTACATATATGGCTTGCATTATATTTCGATTGGATGGAACTTGCCTAGAAGGTAAGCATTTAGGCTCAGATCTTGTATGCCCTTGAATCTTGCATCCAGCCTCTCAGGGAAGGGAAAGGACAGGTGGTTCCTCCCTGGTGGGGCTTATCAAAGGAACAAGTAAGATGTTTGTAGAGAGTCTACATGATGCCTGGCATGTGGTAAGTGCTCAGGAAAAAAAAATGATTATAAGTTGTGATTTTACAAGGACACTCTAAAGTGTAGTTCAGTGAATCTCAGCAGTAGCTCCCCAGCCTGCTATGTGAGGGAGCAACCTTAATAATATCTTCATTTTCAGGATACTCCCATCCTTTACTGGGAAGGACAGACATTGCTAAAAGAAGACCCAGGCTAAGTCAAGTGGAGAGAAAGAGAAACACCGAGGCTTTAGCTAGAATGGCCAGGAAACACTTTCCTGGGGACAGAGAACTGTTGAGCTGCATCTGATGGTTCAGAGGCCAGGTAGGTGCAGCTCTGAGGGAGAGTTATCCAGGCAGCAGAAACAACTGATGCCAAGGCTATCTAGTCAGTCCTGCACCAGCTGCATATCCACCACAGTCCACCATACGCTTCACCATAGTTTTCTTTCTTTGCATCCAGTAATACTGGCCACTACATGGTCTGTTCCCTCCCCCCCCCTTTCATGGAAACTGTCAAACAGCTCCATGCTGTCCCCCTTCTCATCTATTCTTCACTTCCAGCTGCCCACCTGATCTCTCTGCTCCCTTGCTTCCAACCCTCTTCTAGGAAGTTCACCCTGATGCTTGCTATCCATGTTGGTCTCTGGCTGGGATTCTTCTAAAAGACTATTTTGCTCTACAGCATCAGGGTAGCCTTCCCCTACCCCTTTTCCTCTTTCTCTAACAATCTCACCCCTCTCCTCCACCACTTCCAGTTCTGGACTAAGCTATTCAACAAGAGTTTGCCTCCCCCAAACTCTGGGAACCCTGAGAGTCATGTCTGCCTAGGCAGAGTGGAAAATCCCTCCTTGGGGGAAGGGCCATGGAAATTTCTTCTTTGGGAACTCATTCCAGGCTTGGACTTATCCCAGAAAGCAGTCAAGCATTTACCCAGTGACCTGTGAGGTGGCTCTGGCTCTTCCTCTCTCCCTCCACCCCAGACTGGGGTCCAAAAGGGGCAGGGCAGGTGACTGGAGAGGAGGTAGAGAAAAGAAAAAATTACTTTGAGATGTCATCCATCCTCTACATTCAGAAATGATGAAACAGGGGATAGTGATGAAATCACACAAGCCACAGGTCACTCCTCTGCTGGCCCAGGCTCCTTTTGTTGCCATGTTTCTTGGTTCTGTTCACCTGTAAAATCAAGATAACAGTTGCAGCAACAGCCTTGTAGGGCTGATGATGTAATTTGACTATAAAGTGGCTGGCAAATATGAGTGACCTAGCCTCTGCAAGCTGAGCTTGCTTTGTCACTCTAGGGCTGGCAGAATGCCCAGTTCTCAATCTAGGCCTCCATGGAGCCTGTCCCCCAGCTCACTGTAGACTGTGTCTCTAGTACATCTCTTGTAATTGTTTTGAAACGTGTGCTGCCTAGGCTGACCTTGACCCCCTGGGCTCAAGCTATCCTCCTGCCTCAGCCTTCTAAGTAGCTGGCATTTTGTTGTTGATGTTGTTTTAGACAGGGTCTCACTGTGTATCTCTGGCAGACCTGGAACTCACTACGTAGACAAGGCTAGAATCAAATTCACAGAGCTCTATCTGCTTTCCTCTGCCTCCTGCCTCCTGGGAATAGAGGTGTGCACTTACTACACCCACCTGTAGCTGCATTTTTTTAAATGTCTATTTTTATTTTGTGGTGCTGAGAATAAGACCCTTGGATTTGTGTGCATGTGCCAGGTAATAGTTATACCCCCAGCTCTTGGTTTTTTGAAGGCTGGGCTTAGGGCTATGTAATTCAGGGTGGCTTTGAATTTGAAATCCTTCTGCCTCTGCTTTCCAAGTATAGGGATAGAGGCATGTGTCATCATGCTAAATTCAAGTAGCTGCCATTTAGCTTGTGGCAAAGTCTGATTTGTCTTTCGATTTTGGTGCACATACATATAGGTAAGTGACCACTCACTCACTTTTTTAAAAGCCAAAAATATCCACGCAAGACCAGGGTAATCTGTCTCTATGTTTTCTTCTAAGAGTTTTATACAGTTAGCTCTTCTCTTTAGGCCTATAGAATACTTTGAATTAAAATTTTGATTTTTGTTTTTATAGACCAGGCTGGCCTTGAAATCACAGAAATGTGCCTCTGCCTCTGCCTCTGCCTCACTACAGGCAGGTGCCACTGTGCCAGGCTTGGTTTTGGTTTTTGGTTTTTTGGTTTCTGTGTGTGTGTGTATCCCTGGATGTCCTGGGTTTTTTTGGTTTGCTTGGCTTTTTGTTTGTTTGTTTGTTTGTTGTTGCTGTTTGTTTAGTTTAAAACAAGTTCTCAGGTATCCTTGGTTTTGTTGCCCATGATGGTTTCCTTGAACTCCTGATTCTCCTATCTTTCTGTTCCGAGTGCTCAAATAAAGTTTATATACTTAAGAAATAAAAACGGTTTAATTTTTATTTTTTTAAAAATTATATATGTGTGTCTCAGTATGGACATGTGCATAAGTGCAGGTGCTTGAAGAAGTCAAAGTCTTGGGATCCCCCTGTGGCTGGAGTTATAGTCAGTCATGAGCTGGCCTATGTGGGTGCTGGGAACTGAATTGGGTCTTCTACAAGAGCAGTGCAGATTACTAACCTCTGAGCCTTCTCTCCAGTCCAGGTTTATAAACTTTTGATCACTTATAAACATACTTTTGGAACATTTTTGCTTAGGCACTTAGGCATAGAGAGTTCAGGGTGTACCATTTTATCTTCTTGTGTCCTACCTCTCATTTTGCCTATAATTGCATATGCATGAAAGAAGTGGGGTTGGAGAACAGGGTTTAAGTCTATGGTGTAATCTATTAAGGAGTCCTACTCCATTTGTCTTTCTCTTGAAGTTCCCACAGATCCATTCAATTTTTTATACACAGGTTGAATAGGTGAGGTCTGTAATGAAACAACATTCCCAGCAGCTTCCATCTTTACAGCCACCACCATCTGGCCACAAGGCTGCCCCAGAAATCTTCATGAGCTGCCCTGATTGACATGGAGATGAAGATTTCTTATCCAGTCCCCAATATAGAGTGGTCCTGCTGTCTAATCTGTGAATCCTTCATATAAAATCCCTCACTTGAGGATTATTACCACATCCTATAATGATCTATTGTACAATTCTGGTGTCTGTACTGTTGTTGGCTTTGCCTTTCCCTGGATCCTCAAGCCAGTACTGCTCAAACACAGAGCTGGCTTTGCCTCTGCCCATGGTAGACCCCAGTGATAGCCTCTTTAGAGTAATTTCCCAATATTATCACCTCTTTACAGATCACAAAGATAAAGTGACTTGTTCTAGTTTATCTGCTACAAAATATCTGAGTCAGGGTCTGAACCCAAATCTCATCAGTTCTAAATCATGTGGCCCTAGCCACAAAAGACATACCTTCTCCAAGACCTCAAGACTTTAAGTGTCTGGGAATTCGGCTCAGCTAAAGCAGTTGTCTAGTGTGCATAAGGCTCTGTATTTCAATTCTCAGCACAAAAGACTTTAACTTGTAATCATTTTCTAAGCTAGCTAGTAGGCATACTGAACAATTAAATGACTCTACAACATCTCTTCACAAGGCTGATGTTGGAAGAAATTAGTGATCTCTGAGTCTAGAGGGAGTGGGTAGCTAAAGACTCTGACACTACACACCGGAAGAATCTAAGAGCACCCCACAGGGCCAGTGGGGTATAGAACAAGCAGATACAATGACATCTAGGACTGCCAAGATTTCATCATGGTCATTGTGAAAGATGGGGGTGGGGGAGGCAGAGGACAACCTTGAAAGGATTGTACTTTTTTCTGGGCTTTAAGGGAAAGGCAGCCATGTCCCTTGCAGAGGCAACAAGAAAGACCAAAGCCTGGGACTGAGCAGGCTTTTAGAAAAAGCCATTTTGGTCACACTGGTTCTACAGAACCAGCCCTTCCTCCTGCCTCCACCTGATCAGCTTTAAAAAGGAAGGGCCTACTGAACTATCTCACTCAGCCCTAGTGATAACAAGGCAGGGGAGGGCCTGGCCATGGCTTTCTTTGCTTCTGCTCCTGACCAGAAACAGAGAGGAACAAGCAATGGCACAGTCTCAGTTTCTTGACCAGTGCCTGTCAGCTAAGTGGGAGGGCTCAGGCTGAGTGAGCATGGGTCAGTCTTTGTCCAAGGAGATGGCCATTCTCTGTATGTAAGACATTCCAGAACACCAGTGCCCTATCCACCCTGCTCAGGATAGCTACTAAGAGGTGCACTAAGATAATTGATGACTTTCCTGAGGCTATGTCTAATCTCTTTCCTTGCTTTATTTTATTTTACTGTATTTTTTGAAAGAAAAGTAGGACCTGTATTGCTAAAGCTGGTCTCAGATTCATTATGTGGCCCAGGAAAGTCTAGAATTCACTCTACAGCGCAGACTGGCCTTTAATTCATGGCATCCCCCTGCCTTTGCCTCCCAAGTACTGAGATTCCAGTTGTACACCAACTGTTACATCTGGCTTCCAACTCAGGTTCACTCATTTCAGGGGAATAAGTCCTGAGGGTTCTACAAAAGGGATGTGGGTCTCAGGCCCTGGTTAGAATCCCTGAGGAAAACACAGATTCTACCCTCACACCCCCACCCCTGCCTTAACTCACTGAAGGGATGTTTTTTTTGTGGTTTGTGGGATATGTGGAGATCAAGTCCAGGGCCTTTTACATGCTAGGTGTTATATGCCCAGCCTGAGGTATCAGTTTTAACTAAGACCCCCAAAAGGATGCAAAGTAAAGAACCACTTTACAGTCTAGGGTACACAAAGCCCATCAATGATCACAAAGAGAAACAAAGGAGGCAGTAACTCACCAAAGGTCATTTGGGTGGGTGGACCCTGGAGTCATCTGGAAAGTGAGAAAGGCCTTAGTTTTCTTGTCTCAACTCCAACACTTCTGATAAAGAACTCAAATCCAGTCCATTGTCTGGCTGGGCCCTCTACCATTGTGCCTGCCTGGGCCACATCTCCGGAGCCTAGGTTCCTTGTTTAGTGAGGTTTGAGCTGAGTTGTCCTTTTCAGACTTCTCTTAACCTTTTTATACCCAGAGATAAAATCATACTCGAGTGTACACCAGATCAGCTTAGACTTTCCTCAGAGTTCAGGCCTTAGGCTAAGGAGGATGTGTCTGGGCCTCCTCACCAGGTAACCCTCTTTATGGAAACTCTGCCTTCCAGGGAGGTCTGACTCATCCTTCACCTTGGTGTGTTTTCCAGCACATTCCCCTAGAAGCCCAGCCAGCAGAGCTAAGGGAACCTGGGTTCTTGGCCCTGATGGCACAGTCCATACACATTGTCACCAGGCTGCCAGGCAGTCCAGAAAGGGGTCAAGGAACAAACAAGCAGCCCCTAGAATCTGATGAAACTTGTCTTCACCAGCATCACCAGTCCCCTCCTTTTTATTCCCGGAGATTCAAATGTTTTAACAAACATGTTTATTAGAAAAGTAAAAATATTGCATAGGTCTTAATACTTGAACATCAAGTGTATTCATGAACCGTGAGTATCTTCATGTAAACAGTTCTAGATGGAAGACCCAGGTGGCACTCTTCTGGGGAAGGGGTTCCAGCCCCTCACCCCCCCTCAGCCCCATCCCCTCACAGTTCAATCCTCCAGTACACAGCAGGGGATGGGCTGGACACAGCAGCTCCCAGGTGTTATTTTTTTCAAGTGTCAAAGATCTCAAATGATCCTAACACCCAACCCCTTCCTACTCTTACATTCATGCGTCTGTAAGATAGCTGCCTGGAACAGGTCAGTAGTGAAGCTCCGATCCCCGAAAACAAAAGATACAGAACAAACACACTTGGTCCTTGCAGACCATGAGATACACAAACTATCTCGGAGACACCCCCCAACCCTTCCTTAGCACACACCCCTGACAGGCTAGTGCAGACCAGCTGCCCCTTTGGCTCCGTCACACTACTGTTGTAACTGTCAGTATACAAAAAATAATAAAGTACATGCTACATACACATCCAGCCAGAAGCCTGTGAGACCCCTAAGCCTTTGTTTCATGCTACAGTACTGAGGCACATGTGCCCCAACAGTAAGCCACCTGCACATAATCTAGAGACCTTTCTTGACAACACTTCCTTCTCCCACCTGGCCCTGCACCCTGCAGGTGGCTATTGTCAGTTTTCTAACACAAGCATCAGTCCTTCAGCCCTTGCCTGCTGGTCTTCACCACAAAAGTTCCTTGTCTCCACTTTGGGGGCAGTGTGGCTCACAGGACCAAGTTCAACACTCTTCAATGAGCAGCTGTTCGGAGCTGTAGAGTTTCTTCTTGATGACCCTGAAGCCGGTGCTCAGCGTCAGGGACTGGCTGTAGCCCGGGACCAAGGAAGAGTTGGCAGAACTCAACAGGCTCTGAATCTTGGGCCAGAGGCGAGAGTCCAGACGCAGCACCAGGGTCAACTGAAAGGTGGGCACTAGGCTGGGGTCGAGGGCCAGGTGAGCCACGCTGTGGCAGTTCTTGCCTTGCTCCACACAGACGTCCAGCAGCGCCCCCCGCAGGCCGCACGGCTCACTGTAAGCCAGGCGCAGGAGTTCCTTGCCCACCTGGCTGACCAGCTGGCTCGGCATCAGTAAGCGCGCTGGGCGCCGGGAGCCCAATCGCGCCTGAGACAGGCTCTCCTGCAGCAGCTGCATCAGGTTGGCACACAGGTGCTCATCCTCGGGGTCACTGAGCAGCTCAAAGTCGGGCAGGGACACCCCATCCAGGTATGAGGAGTCTGGAGAGAGAGAGAATACAGAGAAGGGTATTAGAGCGGCTCCCACAGGAGCAGTACGGGCGGGGGAAGTGCAGTTTTGCTAAGAACAGAGCGTTCCTTCCCACTCTGTGCCTCAGTTTCCGCCCCACACTCGGGCCTTCCAAGCCCGGAGTAATCGGGTTTTCATGCTGGGGTGAGAAGCCAAGGTGGTTTTGATCTTGTTCAGCTCGGTTTGTCCCCACCTCCCAATCCTCTCAAATCCTATTGGGCACCGGCTTAATGCTCACCTTCCTCCGGCCCGAAGCCACTATTGCTGCTGTCCAGAGACTCGCAGTCCGAGCTCTCCAGGCTCGCGCAGCGGTCAAGGCCCTCTTCTCTGGCCGCAGACCCCCAGGCGGAGCGCGGCGGCCGCTCAGCGGCTGGAGTTCCGGACGAGGACGACGAGGAGGAGGACGAGAAACGATCCCAAAGGCTAGGCATGGCGAGGTCAGACGCCAGGGCTTTGGCTACTGAGCTTCGGGTGATGGAGCACAGAAGACGCTGAAAGACAAGAAGGGACAAGGATCCGGCTTCAGTGTCGGCGTTGCACAGGACTGAGGGCGCTGGGGCCCTGACAGCCGAGATCACTCCCCTTCAAGATGTGCACACCCAGGAGGGACACTCACCAACTTGTGCGGTCAGCGAGGACTCTGGACAACCGCGCCCTGCCTCTCGAAGGTTGAGCCAAACCCCCGATCGCTGCCCGGGCCTGTCCCTCCGAACCCTCTCGCACCTCCCCCTGCCTGCTGGGATCCCTAGCACCAGCGGCAGCAGCCTATAAGGGCTCTTTCGGGGAGGCCACGCCCCCTCCAAGTAGCGGCCCAATCGAGACCCGGGAGTGTGGCTCACCTCAGCCAATGGGCTCTGGGCGCACGTTCTCAACGTTCTCTCCTGCCTGGTGACAGCGGCCTGGCCCCGCCCCCACGAGGCCCCAGAACGCTCCAGGCCAAACCTCCGTCCTCCCCCCAACCCCCTTAGCCGCGGCCACACCCCCTTTCTGGAAGGGTTCCGAGGCGGCTTTCAGCAGCTGCCAAGGTCCCTGAGGGCGCTTGAGGCTGGGGAGGATCAAGGAAAGACTTGTTTATTATAGGGTCGTGTTGCTGGGGGAGGGGATAGCCCCTGATTGTACTGGGACGAAGAGTTGAGGGACCAGGAGTGGCGATGAGCAAGCAGAGGAAGACAAGTACCCCCAGCGTCTAGGAGGGAGGACCAAGGGCACTTACTGGACGCACAAGTGGAAGCCCGTGGGACTGTGGCGCGGCGACAGACGTTACCCCGCTGTCCCGCGAGCATCAATCCCACGCTTTCTCTGCTGGCGACAGGCGGTGCACATTTGGTTATAGGTCCAAAGACAAGAGAACCCAGAGCCGGACGGCTCCCACGTCCCCCAATCAGTCTTTCTGTTAATCTACAGCCCCTAGTGTGTGGGTTCATGAGGACATCAGTGATCTCCCATGCGAGATTGTCCCCAAGCAGAAGGTTTAGGTAGGGGCTAGAATTCACCGACCCCCGAGTCATAGCGTCTGGTCCAGGGAACAAGGACCCACAATGAAACACACTGACCCTGACAGAACACTGCAGGACTAGTTCCTACCCAAGCCGCTGCGGCAGAGGCCCTGGCGTCCGCCGGGTCCTAGAACTCCTCTCACGCTTTGTGTTAAAAAAAAAAAAGACTAGGGTAATTCAGTGGAACCCACGACCGAGGTCTTTGGAAAAGCCAGAATGCAATAATCATCAGGGGTTTCATCATTCAGGGCAGGCAACAGGAAATAGAGCCTGAAAGCGATGTTAGAGGGCTGATAGCGATTGCCTCGGGTAGGCACAGAGTCAGACGAACTTTCTTTTTTTCTTTCTTTTCTTTTTTATTATTTATTTTTAAGCTTTATCAGTGTAGGACACTGGTCCTGGACCCTGATGGAAGAAAAAACCAAACTTGCATCAGACACTCTGGCCCAGCGGGCAGGATCCAAAACCAGTTCAGACAGGCGAGCACCGCATCACTACAGGGCAGGTTTGCTTGTGACACCTGACACTTGCCCGAGAAGTCAGGCCACGGTCCTTTCCTCTGCACTCCCTAATTTCATCTTTTCGACAATCTGTGGCTGGCCCTCCTGAAATTCATTGTATAGAATAGGTTGGTCTTGAACTCACAGCCTGCCTTTGCCTTTCTACTATTAGGATTAAAGATATAAGCCTTGCAACGTAGCTCCTACCACCGATATTTTAAAAATTAAAAGCCTGACTTTTAGAACAGCTGGGTCTTAGAACTGCAAAAGGACCAGAATCCAAAGTCTCCCACACTCGCTCTCATTTTACAGGTGGGAGAACCATTCCTTAAAACACATTTATGGATACCCCCCTCAAGGGGATGGGGAGGCTCAGATTAGGCATAAACCCAGAATACAGTACTGCGTTTGCCTCTGGCCTAGCGGTAGCGTTCTTTTCTGACTTGCCACTTGCTAGAAGACATCCAATAGGGTGGTCAGGTGAAATGCTTCCGCACAAGAGGATGACATCATCTTGTAATGCCTTTCAAAGAGGTAGAGAGTGTTGGGGGCTCCTGTGAGTGAATCTCGCCGCTGCCAGGGAGACAGGAGAAAAAAATAAACTGACCAGTAGGGCACCAGTTCCTACTAGGCTGACCACATGGACATAGACCATGGCTGCTTTTCTGTTACCATTTATTTTTCCTCGCTGGTAATGAAACCGATGCTTCAGGCATGCTAGACACAGCTCTGCCACTAAGTCATTTCTGGAGCCCAGTTTTCTTTTCTTTTTTCTCTTCTCTTCTCTTCTCTTCTCTTCTCTTCTCTTCTCTTCTTTCTTTCTTTCTTTCTTTCTTTCTTTCTTTCTTTCTTTCTTTCTTTCTTTCTTTCTTTCTTTCGGACAAGGTCTTGCATTCTTTGTGTACTGCTGGGAGTACAAGCATGCCACACACCCGATCTGTGTGGGGACGGACCCCGGGGCTTCATGGTGCTGGGGTGGCACTCTCTCAACCCATATTCTAGCCCTTGGATAGATTTCTTTCTGGGTGGAGGGAAGAAAACCCCTCAAAATTTCAAAATTATCCAGTGCCTATGAACACAACCCTTTGTTATTATTTTATTTTTTGGTTTTTCGAGAAAGGGTTTCTTTGTGTAGCCTAGAAACCTCCCTTTCCCGTCCTCCCTCTCCTTTTACCTTTTTGATAGAAAAAAAAAAGAATTACTTTAGAAAAATATGATATACTGGCCCCCCCAAAAAAAGTTTTTCTTTAAGTGAATGTTAATAAACAAAAGAATCCCCGACCAGTTTGAAAAGGCATTTATTAGAATTCACCCATTCATCTGACAGACATCATTATGGGCTATTTAAGCACTTTTTTGGGGGGGGAGTGTCTCTTTATTTTTTTGAGACAGGGTCCCATGTGTTTGCAAGTGCTGGGATTACAGGCATGCATTGTGAAGCCTGGCTTGTGCTGTACTGAGTCAGGTTGACCCCAGTATTTTGTGCATACCCTAGCTGAGCAGCATCCTCACTCAATCAGTGAGCCTTTCTGTTAATAAAACAGCTTCCCTCGAGGATCTCTTAGTTCAAGGCCAGCCTTCTCTGCAGAGCAATTCCAGAACAGTCAATGAATGCTACACAAAGAAACCCTATCTTGAAAAACCAAAAAATAAAATAATAACAAAAGCCCCCAGCTTCCCTCAAATGGGAAAGGGTTGTGTTCATAGGCACTGGATAAGTTTGGAAATTTTGAGGGGTTTTCTTCCCTCCATCCAGAAAGAAATCTATCCAGGGCCTAGAATACGGGTTGAGAGAGTGCCACCCCAGCACCATAAAGCCCTGGGTTCCATCCCCATACAGATCAGATGTATGGCATACATGTATTCCCAGCAGTACACAAAGAAGGCAAGACCTTGTCCTTAAAAAGAAGAAGAAGAAGAAGAAGAAGAAGAAGAAGAAGAAGAAGAAGAAGAAGAAGAAAAAGAAGAAAAAGAAGAAAAGAAAAGAAATGACTTAGCTGTGAAGAGTACTACCTGGTTTCCTGGGGACCCAAGCTTTGTCCCAGCACCCATCTGGGCAGCTCAAGGACAATCTGATCATTGTGCATATATTTTAAAATAATAAAAGTACATTTTAATTGTTTTCCAATTGTCCTTTTACATGTTTATATTCATGGTGCATGTGTGTCTGTATGTGTGAGGGGGCCTGTGTGGATGTCAAAGGACAACATCTGGGAGTCAGTCATCTTCCTCCACTATGTGTGTTCCAGATATAGAACTAGGGTTCTTGGGCTTGGCAGCCAGCATTTTTGCCCACAGAGCCATCTCAACAGCCCCAAAATATCCATCCTTGGGTTTTTGTTGGGGGTTTTGTTCAGCATTTGTTTTTGTTTTGCACTAGGCACTGAACCCAGGGCCTCACACATGCTAGGCAAGGGCTCTTGCATTAAACCATAATAAGTCTCTCTCTCTCTCTCTCTCTCTCTCTCTCTCTCTCTCTCTCTTTTAAGTGATGAAAAAAGGATTAGGAACCTAGCCCTGGTGATGTTTTTCAGAGTAGGAGAGGGTCGATAAAAGAGTGTCCTACAAGGAGTCCTGACAGAGGCCTGGAGTGAAGGCCTTGGCTTACTGTGTGCTACCTACTTGATATGACAGGAGCCAAGACCTATCTTTACTTGCTAAGAGAACATTTGGACCTAGAAATAGGTGTGTGTGTGTGTGTTGCTGACCATTGGCATCTTTGAGGAACTGGAGTGACCTTTCTCCCCTGTGTGAAGGAACTGCTCTGTCTGCTGGCCTCTGAAATAGGACCCCTCAGAGGCCATAACTTTGCATTTATTATTCACTCCCGAGTACCCTTAGCAAGGTGGGCTTGCCTGGACATGCTTTCCCTGCGGCCCCAGCCCAACCCTTATGTCCCTTCTTCCCCCTTCATTTTTCCTCCCCAAAGCTTAAGAACAGTGTTCTGCCCATCTTACTATCCTTAGCCAGCACTGTGCTAGCTCCACAGGAGAGTCTCGGAAAGTTCCCCCTGCCTAAATATTTGGATGGAACAGTAGACAGCTACATGAAACAAAAAGTCAGCATTCCCAGAACTACACAGATGAATAACTGGCTAGGAGTGCAAACTGGCTCCTCAGAGGACTTCCATGCCACCCTTCTAGCCCCTTTGTACTAGGCACAAATCTGAATATTCTCCTTCCTCACGTGGGGGCTGGGAGCACCACTCAAGGACAGCCCAGTTCTTCCATCTGGAGTGTAACATCTATAGGCAACAAGCAACCAATCACCCCTGTGCACAGAGACCATTTAGGGAATCTTTTATCTATCTATCTATCTATCTATCTATCTATCTATCTATCTATTTTTTTGAGACAGGGTTTCTCTGGGTAGCCTTGACTGTCCTGGACTCAATTTGTAGACCATGCTGGCCTTGAACTCACAGAAGGTCTGCCTGCCTCTGCCTCCCTGAGTGCTGGGATTACAGGTGTGTGCCACTGTACTCGGCCCATCTAGGAATCTTGAAAAACAGTGTTTTTTCCTTTAATTACCTCAAAATACTGACAGTATTTTGTTTCTTTATGTTGGAATGGATCCCACAGCCTCACATATGCTAGGCAAGTGCTCTTCCCATTAACATACACCTCCAAAGTAAAATGTTTTTAAAGTGGAGGTGAGATTTTCATTGAAAATTAGTCATTTCAAGGTAAACAAATAGTATGTTCAAAATGCTGCAACTACCTCCTCCACTTCTTTCAAAACATCTCTATGGCCCCAAAAAGAGAAAAGGTAGGATCCATCACTCCCTTCAAAATACCTTCAGGGCTTATGATCCTTGTCAGGTAAGAGCAAGCAGGGTGGCCTCTTTGTTCAGCCATGCAAGTGTCATTCCCATCAATCTTCCTTTTGCATGTGTCATGGAGGGGTCCTGCTCCAGGGGACAGTTCTCACATGCACTCATTGTGCAACATGCACCCTACATAGAGAGGACCCTAGTTACTGGACAGGTGGCTGACTTCCAATTGGTATTGGGTTAATGTCACATCTTGGGTGACTCGTACCTCTAGGCAATCGGGCCTCATACCCCAGTCTCTGTGGCCAGAGCCCTGACCATGCAGAATAGATGCCTCACCCTTGGTTGTGCTCCACTTCCGTGGGACCCACCAGAACCTGCAATTTAAAGTCCCTGAGCACTGACTCCTGGCCACCTGCCCCTCCCACTGCAGGCAGTGCCTGTCCTGAGCACCAGTTCCCAGGGCCTCTCTCAGTCTGGCAAGTCGCCCCAGTCAGGTTTGGGAAGTTAAACCAGATCTTGGGGGTGGGGGTATGAGTCTGGGAACCCCAGAATTCAAGACGAAAATCCCTGAAGACCAGCGAGGTTGTGTGTACTCCTGTGCTAGCCATGGCTTTCTCAGCCCACTGGAACTTCTGGGTGATGCCAACTTGGAGGTGACTAGAGAATACATTTCACCCCAGTGATGGGAGAAAGGGTGGAGCAGGCAAATGTGTTCTTAGGATTTCTCTGCCTCGTTTACTTAAAACAACAACAGCTTGGTCAGAATAGCAAGATTGTAGACGCACCTGGCCCGCTGAAAGGTTGTGAAAAGCTGTTGACAGCTCACAACACAAGACTTCAAGTGGGATTTTGATTGTTCTAAAGTAGAGTTAAAAACCCAGTGGGAGGCTTTTTTCAAACGAAGTTGCTTTTTGAAATGGAAATACTGACAACACAACATAGTTCAGCTTTCAGAGCAGGTTTTAAAAATCTTATCTGAAAAGGACACCCGAAGAAAAAGCCCCAAGCCCAGAGAGCCCATCAATCCTTCTATCCCCATGGGGCTTTTGAATCTGATTAAATATTGGTATTGGGGGCTTCCAGGTGTACTCAGAGATATAGCAAGTGTTCAGCATGCATGAAGTTCTGGGCTCAATCCCAGCACCACACACAAAAACAACAGAAGAAATTATTTTCCAGGGAGGGAACTTGTAACATATAGGTGCTCCTCTCCCCAAATCCTGTTTAGATGGGGGTGGGTCCACTTGGGGTACTTTTGTATGAGTGAGTTCACAAAATTTTGTGCTCATCTCTACAGATCTGCTGACTTCTCAGGAAGGACAGGGCCAAGGATGGAAGCTAGGCTGGCTTCTCAGCAATCCAAGCCTCCCTGTGGGGGCAGGGTGCTGTGAGTGAGGGCATACAGCTGCAAAGACAAGGCCTACATGTGAAAATAGTGAGCTCACAAATGGCCAGTTCTATCAGGGTCCTGAGTGTCACAAGATGTCATTTCCTCTGGGGACAGGGCAGAGACGATGGGAACCCCACAAAGGGCTGGTTTGATAAACTGCTCCTGTTGAGGGCCAAAGAGATCTTGAGTACTCAGAGGGTAGGGGCAGGGTTCTGCCAAACTATTCTAACAGAAGCAAAGCCCCAGACAGCCTGCTAGCCTGGGTGTGGCCTTGATGAGTATCTTTTCATTTCCCACCAAGCTGGACTGTTCTTAGGGTTCACTTTAGGAATCCTGCTAGACTTGGAACTTCAGGACTCTGTCTCTTTTCTCCCTCACCTGCCCATCCGGATGGCTCTCATCACCCAACCTTTTTCCAGTTTTATAGAACTCCTTTCCCATCCTGGGTCTGAACACTGATGCAGAAAGAAAATGAGTTGGGGAGTGCTAGGCAGCCCCTTCCCTAGTTAGTCCCTAAAGACAGGGTAAATAGCTCTCTATTTCTTGCAGTGGAGGGCCTGTGGAGTAATGGACCAGGAGTCCAGCTACCCTGGTTTCAAGGCTATTTGGCTGCTAAAGATGATGGGTGTTATTCTTGACTATCTTCCTGGTACAGATCCCAGGAGGCATATGAGTTTATTATAAAAGATACAACATTGAATTCTGTTATATAGTTGACCTATGTTAATACAAGTAATAAAATTTACTAACTACATTATTTAAGCTCTGCTTAAATCTTGTGTGTATGTGTGTTAGTTTGTAGAAGCCAAAGGACAACTTTCTGAAGTTGGTTTTTTTCCTTCCATCATGTGGACCCCTAGAATCAAACTCAGGTCAGCAGGCTTGATAGTAAGCATCTTTACCCACTAAGCTAATTTTATTAGTCCATTTTTTTTAATTTTTATTTTTTCTTACATAGCTCAGGCTTGCCTTGAACTCTCCGTGTAGATAAGGATGATTTTGAACTCATGACCTTTTTGCTTCTCCCTCCCCAGTTAAAGGATTACTGAGGATTACTGGTGTGTGCCTCCATGCTCAACTTAAAAAAAAAAAAATCCTTTAATTAAAATAGAGACACCTATGGCTAAAAAGAGGCATGATGGGTGGGTGAAGTGGCACATGCCTGTAATCCCAGTACTTGGTGAGGCAGAGGCAGGTGGATCTCTATGAGTTTGAGGCCAGCCTGGTCTACAAAGTCCAAGATTGCCATGGCTACACAGAGAAACCCTGTCTTGAAAAACAAAACAAATCAAAACAAACAAACAAACAACAACAAAAAGCACAAGGTCTCAGCATTGGCTGTTCTTCCAGAGGACCCAGATCTGATTCCCAGCACTTATATGGCAGCTCATAATTGTCTATAGCTCCAGTTCCAGGAGATTTAAAGCAGGTACATGGTATGCAGACAGGTACATGTGTGCACAAAGGCAAATCACCCCCCCACACCCCCCAACACACAAATAAAATTAAAGAATGAAAGAAATAAAACAAGGACACCCTGTGTTTTTCTGTTGCTTTATGTGAGTGACATTTTCATAGGCCTGTTCTAAAAACTCAGAAGTAGAGGCTCTCAATAGCATTTTTCAGTCTCACAAGGACTGTGGGAGTTGGGGTGGGGTGGAATGACAGATTCCTAGGAGCTGCTTTCCTTAAACTCCCAGGCCTAAAAAAGAAGACAGTCCCAGGCCTGGCTTGTAGAGGGGACCTACCAGCCACAGCCATAGCAGCCACAGACACCAGTCACATCCCATTTGTTTTTGTTTTTGTTTTCTTCCTTTTGAGTAGTGCCACTTGTCAACTACCAAAGAGAAGATCCGGGACAGGGTGGGTTGTGTTCCTCACACTAGAGATCGTGAACAGGAAATAACAAGGCTGATCATGCTGGAGATCAGAATTAAAGAATTAAAGATCACCTGCCTGGACATCCAAGCAAGTTCATTTTTTTTTCTTCCTTCCTTCCTTTTTTTAAAAAATTATTTATTTATTATTTATACATTATTCTGTCTGCATGTATAACTGTATGCCAGAAGAGGACACAAGATCTCATTATAGATGGTTGTGAGCCACCATGAAGTTGCTGGGAATTCAATTTAGGACCTTTGGAAGAAGAGCCAGTGCTCTTAACCTCTGAGCCATCTCTCCAGCTCCCTCCTTCCTTTTTAAAAAATGACTTATTTTTATTTATTTTTATCTTATGTGTATTGTGTTTTGGATCCCCTGGAACTGGAGTTACAGACAGTTGTGACCTGCCATGTGGGTGCCGGGAATTGAACCTGGGTTCTCTGGCAGAGCAGCTAGTGCTCTTAGCCACTAAGCCATCTCTTCAACCCCCTTTTCTTTTTAAAAAGGTTGATTTTATTTATTTTAACAATAATGTGTGTTGCTGGGTAGTGGTGGTGGTGTATGTCCTTAATACCAAAGCTCAGGAGACAGTGGTAGGTATGTCTCTGGGTTCAAGGCCAACTTGGTTTACAGAATGAGTTCCAGGATACCCAGGGTTACACAGAGAAACTCTGTCTTAAAAAACAAAAACCTAACTGCCTGAAAAGGCAGGATGCCAGCTCTGGCTGTTTTGGATTCCCAAATGTGAGAGTACACAAGGGGTTGGGGGCAGGAGGCTCATGGATGTCAGAAGCTGAACTCAAGACCCTGGAGAAACATCAAGTACTCCTAACTGCTGGGCCATCTCTATGGCATCTTTATTTTTTATTTTTGAGATAGAATTTACTACTGTATCCTTGGCTGGTCTGCAATTTGTTATATAGATCAGGCTGGCCTCAAACTATAATAATCCTCCTGCCTCTGCTTTAAGTATTGAGTTACAGGGTGCACCACCAGGCCCAGCTCAAAAACATCTATCTTTATCTCCAATGGCCTTGGTAGCCAACAGTGGGTGTTAATATATTTGTCAAATAAAGTCATCAATACAGGGCTGGGAAGATGGCTTGGTCAAAAGAATACTTGGTTCACAGCTGTGTGACCTGAATTCAACCTCCAGCATCTACATAAAAAGCCAGGCATGGTGGCATGAGCTTGTAATCCCAGCACTGAGAAGGTAGAGGCAGGCGTATCCCCAGGGTTCTAACAAGCAAGTCCAGACTAATTGGCAAGTTCCAGGTTATCAAGGGACACCCCCTTCCCAAAAAGACAAGGTGAACAAGATTCTGAGAAATGATAATAGAGGTTGACCTTTGATCCTTACATACACAAGCATGTGCACACATCATTATTTGGGTATCATATTTAAGTAGGGTTTGGGCTTAGAAAATGGGAATTCAGCTAGGTGGAGTGACTAGCCTAAGGTTGCATAGTCAGCAGATTGGAACCATGATTTTAGACAAGTCCTAGATGCTAGGCCCCATATGCCCTTATGAGCCTAAGGGGAATGTAAAGACTGGAGGGACAGGGCACCACAGGGACTGGGGGTGGGGGGCAGAACAGCTGGAGTGACCAACTGCAAACTATGGAGTTGCTGACATAAGACACCTTCTCTGTGATAGCTGATCAGGTTCTTCCTCCTTCAGACTTCAGCAGGACCATCACACTGGTGTCTTGACAAAAATGGTGAGAAAAGCAGGATGTCCCCCATGGGTTTCCCTTCTCAGGACATCCTGAGTGTCAGAAGTGATAGGTGACTCTGTCCCCACAGCCCCTCTTTGGGGTACACTTCCACCTTCCATCCCACCCAAGGTTCTGATGTCCCCCTAGAAATGGTGTGTGAGAAGGTGGGTGTTAGTATTAAGGCAGCCTGCTTCTGTTTGCCTAGTAACCTATGATGTCATCATGTGTCCCCTGCCAGGTAGACCAGGCATGGTTGGGTTGCATAGAAGCTATAAAAGGACCAACCTGCCACTTTGACTCTCTTTTGTGTTCTTCCTCTCTTGCTCTTGTGCTCTCTTCCCCTCTCTTGCTCTCTCTCCTTTCTCTGTCTGGGCATCCCCCCCTCCCCCTACCATGTCTCTCTCTCCTTCCCTCTCTGTCTCCATCTTCATCCAATAAACCTCTTTCATATAATATCTGTGCACATCATCATTTCAGGGGGTCTTCCTGGCTCTTGTCTTATCTGTAACCCACAAAGGGACAGACTTTGGCACAGACCCCCAAGAACCACAGTTGAATTTTCATTTAAAAAGCAGTCTCAGGGCTGGGGCTATAGCTCACTTAGTAGAGAGCTTGCACAACGTGCAGGAAGCTCTGAGTTCAAAACTCAGCACTGCATGAACCAGGCAAGATGGCTGGCACATGCCTATAATCTCGGCAACTGGCAGGTGACAGAAGAGGCAGAAAGAAGTTTAAAATCATCTTCAGCTGCAGTGAGTGCTACAGAGTTCCAGGTCAGCGTGAGCTACTGTCTCAAAAAAAGTTAAAAAAAAAAAAGTAAGAAATGCAGAGAAACAGGAAGACTTACAAGTTCTGCTCTGCAAATTGGCGAGCACACACACACAGACACACACCTTCCCAAAAGTGTGCGGTGGGGGGTCAGAGGCCAGACGTCGGGGCAGGGGGAGGCGGGTTACTACCTGTTCACTCTCCCTCTTTCTACAGATGAGGTGCTCCCAGGGAGCCAGGATACCGAGGTGACAGATGCAGAGCAGCTGACTTGGAGTTGGGGGCTCTTTCCCCACCGACCCGGTGCAGAGGAGAAAGCAAGGACGTGACTCACGGAACGTGCCTGGGGGTGGGGTTAAAGTTGTGGGCTAAGAGGAGGAGAAGGGTGGGGCCTTTCAGGCTCCGCCCACCGCATAAGCGGCTAGCTAAGGTGCTGAACTCAGCACTTTGGCTGCGCTAGGGGTTGGGGCGGACCACTACGGCCTGCACTTTTCTGAAGAGGGTCGAGGGAAAGGCAAAAGAGGCCTTCAAAACCCTGAGGCTGTTAGGGTGGGGTCGTGCTAATAAAGTGGGCTCTTTAGGTGGAGGGTGATGTTTGGGGAGCCTTGCAGGCATGCACAACTTAAAAGGTGGTGGGTGTGGGGTGGAGATTTGTGTGAGTCATCACCCTAAACCCTCACTTAGCCCCAATAATTTAGCTCAGAGAGGCCAATCTCTGTGCTCTCTGACTTAGGATTTAATTGGTGATGGGGTGATGGGAGAGGGATGGGGTGCAGAGAGGGAGCTGGGGCCTCCAGTCTGCCATCACCTTACCAACCCCAGTAATGCAGACAGGGACTTTAAATTTTTCAGGTGACCTTGAGAAGAGCAGAGCAGAGACAGTAAGTCAGCTCTTTGTCCCACCTGGCTCCAATGGTTACCCAGGCTAAGTGGGTGGGTGGCTATTTTTGAGCTGACCTACATACCTATTTGCCTCTTTATCTTTTTATTATTGCATGGTTATTATGGGAGCTTTTCTGTAGGACTCCATGGGACTGTGGTGTTGGCTGAAGGCTGCACAATGAGGCACGAGGCACAGTCTCACTGGCCCAGGAAGTTTTAAGAGTGTCAGGAAAGAAGGGCATCTACATGTCTGAAGAAGCTTCCCCAAGCTCTTTCCCAGCCTTGGTATACCAGCCCTGCAGGCAGAGAACCAGGCTCAGACCGGACAAGCAGTGTCACTGGGTATTTATTACCTTTGCCAACCTAAAGCCCTGGGTCTGGTTCCTTGGCAGGGTGACCCTATGATTCCTGCAGCCCTGAACTGTGGCTTTTCTTTATAGAAGAGGACGTGAGGCCCAGAGATGAGTTGTGAGTAAAACTGGTTTAGGATTTATTGCTTTAAGTGTGGCTGTGCACCCTCATTCCCCTGCAACTCCGTTTTATCTTTGTTTGGGCCTCACTAAGGCCTCCTTCTCCAAACCTTTTAATAGCTTGTCTTGAGAACAAGTCTGGCTCCTTACCTTAGCCTAGCAAACCTCCAGGGCAAACCCTTGTCTATTTCAGATTCATCTCCCTCCCAGAGCCCAGGAGGGGAAAAAAGCACATATGGTTCCAATTACCTCTGAAATGCTCTTAAATTTTCCATAAAGTACAGTATGCATGGCTTGGTGCACAGAGCTTTGCACAGTAATGTGGATGCTCAAAAAATATATACAGCCACTAAGGTGGATCATAAAGCAAACACCAAGTATAAGGATATAATTTACAGTATTTTAGATCAGACCTGAGACTGAGCTGGGAAACAGCAGGCTTTTGTCTTCTCTCATCTGTTGCCTCCCCAAGCCCCATGAAATCTTTGGTCCTTGAGAAGAGTATAGGGAGTGGGGGATTATTTGTAACCATTGTCCTTTTTTCACTCCAAGTTTTCTCCCCTCCTCTTTTAGTGTGTGTGTTGCATGTCACAGTGTACCTTTGGAGGTCAGATGACAACATTGTGGAGTTGATTCTCTCCCCTTCACCTTTATGTGAATTCTGAACATCAAACTCAGGTCTTGAGGTTTGTACAGCATGCATCTTTACCCATTGAGCCATCCTGCTGGACCTTCAGTTGGATTTTTAGTTCAATGGTGTTATAAGTGACTTTGTCAGGATCTCCTGTGCCTGGTGAAATGGCATCCATTCTGTGTTCTCAATTCTTTTCCAACCTGCTCTTCCTTTCCCATCAGCTAAAGTCAACCTGCTATAACCAAGCATTTGATGGAGTAATCAAAGAGATGAAACGTGTCAAGAGGCTAGGCATGAGATACACATGCAAGTACAATTTTATAATCACCAGAGAGTTGAGTGTCAGTGGATTTTGGTAGGGGCGAAATGAGAAATCTACATTTCCCCCATGGGTACCAAGGAGTTATTGTGTTTTTTTCCAGAGGTCCTTTCTATGGAATAGCTGCCACTCAGCTTGTCTTGAACCAGGGGTACTTGCAGGATGCCTTTCTCAGACAGATTCATACTCCTTCATATCCCTGTACTGGGGAGTGAAATGCAGAAGGTGGGGCAGGCCTGTTTGCCTTGGAGGCCAGAGCTTAGTCTGCAGCTTATACTGAGATGATCCTGCCCTAGGTCAGAGCCAGTGTTAACTTCTTCAGAGCTTATATATTTAATTAAAAAATTTACGTGTGTGTACTTGTACTTGTGCCTGTGAAGGGCAGAAAAGGGTGTTAGGTTTCCTGAAGTTCCACGTGATTGTAAGCTGCTTGACATGAATGCTGGGAACCAAACTCGGGGTCCTCTGGAAGAGCAACAAGTGCTCTTAACCACAAAGTGGTTTTATTTATTTACATTTGTGGTATTGGAGATGAGATGCTAGGCAAACACTTTCTGGGGCTGTCTCCAGCCTGAACTTACAGGTTTGAAATGTTTAACACCTCAACAGCTCCCCAACTCTCTTCAGTACCCCATGTCCATGTTAGATATGTGCAGTATATATTCGTGCAGTCAGTATTTGAACCAGAACTGAATATAGCTAGAGCCCACTAGCAAGAATTCTTCTGTGACCTCTCTCTAGCAGTTGGGAATTCTGCTTCCTTTGAATTTGGATAGCATTTATAACAATTACAGAAAGTTCAAACTGGAACAGGGATTTCCCTTCTAAACTTGAAGACACCAAGGGGAAATGTCCCAAGAACGTAGAACAGGGAACCAGACCCCATCGTCATTCTAATGCAGCTGCCACCTCTTCACAGACTGCTTCCCTGGTTGCCCCAACCGCCAAGCTCTCACTCCATTCAAAATCACAAATGCATTTATCTGTCAGTGCCCGCTGCACGCTTTTCTGTATGTAATCTGCAATCTCTAGGAGGCTAGGGTCTGCATTTGTTTTATTCTGGATCTTCCAGTGCCCAGTGTTCCCAAGCAACAAGCAGGAAAAGAACAAACACAGGCACACCATTGTCCTAAGGTATAGGCAGCCCCAAGGCGGCTCAAAAACTGCTGAGTTGATAGGCCTGTAGAGTACCTTTCCAGGAGCTCCATGGCTACATCCTGACTAAAGTAGTATAAGGTTAAAGAGGAGCTAAAACATTGAGGCAAGGAAGATGTTTCAGCTTGAAAAGACACACCAGATGGGAGATGGACTTTTTGGTGTGAATAGCAGATTGAGTGTTTGAGACCCCCAAGGTGGGTCTAACTAGATAGTGAGTATGATAATGGAAACTCACCTCAATGTTAGTTGTAGAGGAGCTGTTCAATAAAGTACAGTGTGTCCAGATGATTGGAAACCTTGAGGATGTTAAGAAAGGGGAGATATCAAGCGATGTAGCTCACTGCCAGAGGGCTGACCTAGCATGAGCAAGGCTCTGGGTGCATCCTCAGACCCCTATTACAACAAGAAGGGGAGGTCTATTTGGGAAAGATGTTCACAGCACACTATTAAAGGAAAAGAACTATGCAGGCAGGCATGCACGCACATACACACACATGTAGGCACAAGTACATACATACACACACACACTCTTAAAAAAATAGGTCCTAGTCCAGGCTAGCCTGGCATACTATATGTAGATTTAGATTGGCCTGAAACTCACACCCATACATGCTTACACACATTGAACAAACATGTAGAAGGTAGTTCAGAGTTCTCCCTAAGGGAGGGGCTATGGCGGCTTATTCTTCATCCTTTTCAATGTTGGATTTTCACCATGAACACATACTACTTTTTTCTTATTTTCCTTTTCTCCCTTCCCCTTTTCTTCTCCCTTCTGCTTCTTTTTACTCCATTAATTTATTTATTTAACCACTTCACAGCCTGATCCCCACCCTCTTCCTACTCTCCTCCCAGTCCCACCCCCACAGTCTCCTCCTCTCCCACAGTCCCCTCCTCCCACTTACGTCTCCCCTTAGAGAAGGGAGACCTACTTTTTAAAAAAGATGTATATTTTTATTTATGTTCATGTGTGTGCATATGTGAATGTAGACTATGTCGATAGTGTACCTTAAGGATCAGAAGAGGGTGCTGGGTCTCCTGAAGCCGGAGTGACAGGCAATTGGGAGCCACCAATATTCAGGCTGGGAACTGGACTCAGGTGTTCTAGAAGAGCACGCTCTTAACCACTGACCCATCTCCTACCCACTGACCCATATTTTCTACCCAGTGACACATCTCTTTAGCTTCTTTGAGGTGGGAATCTCTCTGTATAGCCCAGGCTGCGCCTTGGATTCACAGCCATGGACTACCAACTATATTAGGTTTCACAATTTATTTTCTTTATTCTGTTTCTTTCTCTTTCTCTCCTTCTCTTTATATAATTTATTTAATTTTTATTTTATTTGTGTTGGTATGAGGGTATCAGACCATCTGGAACTGGAGTTACAGACAGTTGTGAGCTGCCATGTGGGTGCTACGTGTTGAACCCAGGTCCTTTGGAAGAGCAGACAGGGCTCTTAACCTCTGAGCCATCTCTCCAGTTCCCCCCACTGCCCTTTTTGTGCTTCAGGTCCTCTTTTTTTTTTTTTAATTCCCTTCCTTCCTTCCTTCCTTCCTTCCTTCCTTCCTTCCTTCCTTCCTTCCTTCCTTCCTTCCTTCCTTCCTTCCTTCCCTTCTTTCCTTTTTAGACAGGGTTTCACTGTGCAACCTTGTAACCTTGGCTTTCCTGGATTCGCTTTGTAGACCAGGCTTGGCCAAGTACTCTTTAAAAAAAATAATTTTTGAGACAGGGTTTCACAGTGTAGCCATCTATCTGTCTGTCTATCTATTTATTTGGCTGTCGTGGATGCCCTTTGTAGACTAGGCTGGCCTCCTAACTCACAGCAATCCTCCTGCCTCTGTCAACACGCCCAGCTTGGGCAAGTACTCTCACCACTGAGCTACACACCCAGCTTACCAGAACATTCCTACTGTTGCAGGATAGAGGATAAAGGGGTTAAGAGGTAGGTTGAAGTTGGTGAAGTGGAAGTTGGTGAAGTGGAAGAAGTGTTGCAGAGAAGGGACGCTGAAGAAAGTCTATGGGGACAGTGACATTTTGGCGGAATGTAGAGGAGGCTCATTTGAAGTGTCTGACCTCCATGGGGCTAGTTACCCAGGGCTGGAGCCTGCATGCCCATGTCCAAGGCTAGCAAACTTTGACATATGGGGAAACCGGGTAAAGAAAGGAAGCCCGTCGACCTTTAGGACCTTACGGATTCTCTGGCAGTCGGCAAGTCCTTGGGTACAGAGCGTTCCAGCTGCTACAGAAAAACAAACAGATCTAGGAGGGGCCTGAAGCCAAGACTGGAGTGGAGGTCTGCTTTCTTTACCCTTGGTGGTGCAGCCCCCCCCACCCCCTCCCGCTTGCTGGGGCAGGCTAGGCTCCCATCCAAGTCTATAGTGAAAAGCCACTGCTTCTGGAGGCTCAGCCCCTTGCCAAGCCCCGGAGTGAAGGAAGCCAGAACAATGTATGGAGAGCTGGGGGTGGGGTGGGGTGGGGGAGACACTGAGTGGGGGTGGAGAGGGTTTTGGGTCAGATAAGCTAGTAAGAGCCTGCAGAAGGTCAAAGATAGGGGAATGTTCTGTGATTTTGAAGGCAGCAGCCCGTTTATCTAATAAACACTTGCTTAGAGCCCAGAGCTGACCCTGCCTATAAGGAGCTGCTCCTGGACCACTTCAAGTCTTATCTCCTAGGTCTCCCAGCTTCTGGGAGCAGCTGAGGCGTGCTCACAGGTGTCTAGTCTGCACCAGAACCTTCTGAAGAGGGTGTTCTTACAAAGAAAAAAAGCTGAGGCTGGGGAACATGGTGCCTTGCCCATGACTGCCTGTTAGGAAGTACAGAAACTTGGATGTGGACCTGGGTGTGCCTTCATCCTGTTATAATTTGGCTTCTTAGAGCTCAGGACACATTTTCCCAAGAAAACAGTGCTGTGAGGAGTGGTGTGGCTACCGCAGTGGCCAAGTTCACCCAGGCTGTACCCGAATTAATTTTATGTTTTAGTGCGGTTGTGGATGAATCAGGCTTATGTGGGCCAGCCTGGAAAGCCACTGGAGAGTACAAAAGCATGGGAGGGTGTGCCACCTAAGAACTTTTGCCCTCAGCAGAGCTGCCTGACTCATGGCAAGCAGAGGATACTGAGGGCAGTGTTCAGCCATGGTGGGTTCTAGTGGTCTGGGGGTATGCAAACCCCTATCAGGCTGTTTCTAAGATACAGAGTGCCCAGGTAGTGGTGGCACACGCCTTTTAATCCTAGCACTCGGGAGGCAGAGGCAGGTGGACCTCTGAGTTTGAGGCCAGGCTGGTTAATGGAGGGAGTTGTAGGACAGCCAGGACTACATGGAGAAACCCTGTCTCAAAAGACAAACCAAACAACTAAGATACAGGGTGCCATGTTAGAACATGTGTTAATTTTCACTAGGGAAATCCTAGTCTCTCTCTCTCTCTGCTTTCATCCTTGTAGAGAGGGTCTCATGTAGTCTAGGCTACCCTCAAATTTTCCATGTAGCCAAGGATAACCTAGAATTCCCGATTCTCCCCACCTTCCTACTGCTGAGGCCACAGTGTGTGTCATCCTGCCCTGCTATCTCTCTTCTGCCCCTCCACTTCACCCAGTCATCTTCCATCAGGATCTAGGGGTCATTTGACCACCAACTACAGCCAATGTAGGTAGCTGCGAATTAATTACTTGGGTGGCGTTAGGAGAGGTGATGAAAGGACAGCTGCCATGAGAAGCTTAAAGTGAGCTGGGCTTCTACAGAGACTTCATGTAACTGTTCATTCAGCAAGAGTTTGCCCTGTGTGTGCTCCCTGGAAGAGTACAAGTACCTATCTTAGCCTCTGAGCCATCTCTCCAGCCCCTAGAAGGAATGAGTTTTTTTCTTTTTCTTTTCATTCTTATTTATTTTACAAATTTTAATTTTATTTTTTTATTTTTCAAGACAGTGTTTCTCTATGTAGCCCTGGCTGTTCTGTAACTAACCCTGTAGACCAGGCTGGCCTCGAACTCAGTAACTCAAGAGAGCCACCTGCCTCTGCCTCCTGAGTGCTGAGATCAAAGGTGAGTGCCAACACTTCCCAGCAAGACTGAATATTTTATAGCTTGAAAGGAGTCATTTGTGTGTTCAAGAAGGCAGGAATTAAGCTAAATTCTGAGTAACCATTAAGTATGAAAACTGAGGTCTAACAAGAGGCAAGAATTTGCCAAGTATCTTCTTGCAGGGTTCCAATATCTAGGTAGAACTTACTGTTCCTAGCTATCTGCTGCATTCCTCAGGGTGTTCAAGCCATCCCTTAGGGTTTTCTTATTTCCCTGGACTGCAGTGTGCTTGGGGAAGGGCAATGGTTCCTTTCTTGCTGGAGGCAACAATACCTGGTTGCCCCCTGGGATGAGGTTAGGCCTTCCTGATGCTTGAGTTCAGAAAGACTGTACATTTATCTTAATTTCTTCAGGGACCTACCTGCTCTTGGGGCTTTACAATCACCACCATCTCAGCCTGGCCCCTTTCTACCTCCCTCTTCGGCCTCTTGTTTTATCTATTTTATCTACCCCTACATACTGTCCTCAACCAAGGCTAACCTGGAACTCCTGATCTCCCTGCCTCTAGTTCTCAGTGCTATGATTATAGACATGCCATTCTCTTTTCTAAAATGCATTTTAAACAATTTAATTGAGAAAATAATTGATATAACAAACTGTATTTTCGAAGTATGCAATTTAAGCTTTAAAAAGTTTAATCAGTGCATAATTTATGGGATACAGTGTTTCAATACTTGTATGCAGTGTGTGATGATTCAATCAGGATAAACAGTGGTTCCCTGTATGCCTGTATGTGTGTGTGTGTGTGTGTGTGTGTGTGTGTGTATTAAGAACAGTTAATATACTTTCTACTGTTTTTTTTTTTTTTTTCTTCAGTAAATATCAGTAAATAAAGACAGGGTCAGTAATCCTAGTACTCAGGAAACAGAGGTGGGTAGATGAGTTCAAAGTCAGCCTGGTCTATGTAGTAAGTTCCAGGACAACCAGGGCTTTGTAGAGACCCTGTCTCAAAACAAACAAACAAACAAACAAACACCACCACCAACAACAAAAAAAACAGAAGAAAAACAAATAAACAAAAGACAGGGTCTTACATATCACAGGCTAGACTTGAAAGTGCTATGTAGCTGAGGATGATTTTGAACTCCTGACCCCTGTGCCTTTACCTCTTGCATTCTGGGATTGCAGGCATATGTCACCTCGCCCAATTTCTGAAGTGCTGGGGTCTCATGCATGCTGGGCCATTCTGTGAGACTGTTACTGTTTTGTGTTTGAGACAAAGTTTCATTACATAAGCAGGCCTTCCTTGAACTTGAGGTCCTCCTTCCTCAAGCTCCCAGGTGTTGTTAAGTATTACAGACACAGGCCACTACGCCCAGCTGTCTACTAGTTATTCTGAAACATGCAATTAGGTTTTGCCATCCATAGTTACCCTACTTGTCTTAGGACATTGGCTTCATTTTCCCTACTTAGCTACACCCCTGGACCCCTTAGCCATGCTGTGTCTATCCCTCTTTACCTCTTGACTAGTTTTTACTTCTTAGCATTGTGGCTTACAGACCTTTTCCTTGAGGAGATGCTCTTGGGTCTCCAGT
Source organism: Meriones unguiculatus (assembly GCF_030254825.1). NCBI lineage: Eukaryota > Metazoa > Chordata > Mammalia > Rodentia > Muridae > Meriones > Meriones unguiculatus. The sequence goes on along the minus strand of NC_083363.1, from coordinate 27,034,631 downwards.
GTTAGGTCTGTGCACACCCCCTCCTCTGGGCTCCCTTAGGACAGTGGTTCTCAACCTTCCTAAAGCTGTGGTGTCTTAATATAGCTCTTCATGTTGTGGTGACCCCTAACCATAAAATTATTTTTGTCACTACTTCATAACTGTGATTTTACAACTGTTATGAGTTGTAAATATATCATGTGCATGATATTTGATATGCAACCCTTATGAAAGAATCATTTGACACCCCCATGGGTTCTTGACCCACAGGTTGAGAACCATTGCCTTAGGAGACCCAGGAACCAGGGGAAATGTTCTTCTGTAGTGCATGTCTGTAGTTCCAACAGACTGTGTTGTCTCAGAGGGCCAGAGTCTGGGGCTGTTTCCCTCTGTTGTGTACTTGACTTTGGCAGTTGCATGCCCATTGTTTTATCTTGGTGCAGAGCAGGTGTTCAATGTGCCGTCAGTCCTTTGGCTGGCTTCTTGCCTGGAGGAAAGAGCTTCCAGTGAGAGATGGTAAATGACTGCACACAGAAGGCAGAGAGTGTTATCAGACAGAATGCAAGAACTTGAGAGGTGTACAATCTTTTTGTAAAAAAAAAAAAAAAAAAAAAAAAAAGATTTATTTATCCATTTGTTTATTTATCTATTTATTTTTGGTTTTTCAAGACAGGGTTTCTCTGGGTAGCCTTGGCTGTCCTGGACTCACTTTGTAGACCAGGCTGGCCTTGAATTCACAGAGATCTGATGCCTCTGCTTCCCTAAGTGCTGGGATTACAGGTGTGTATTACTGCTTCTGGCTTATTTATTATTATGTGCATTGGTATTTTGCCTGCATGTATGTCTGTATGAGGGTGCCAGATCCTATGGAATTGGAGTTACAAACAGTTGTGAGCTGCCATGTGGGTGCTGGGAATTAAACCTGGCCCTGTGGAAGAATAGCCAGTGCTCTTAAGTGCCGAGCCATCTTTCCAGGTCCAAGAAAGGTGTACAATCTTAACATAGATATTTGTAACCCAGAAATCGGCTGAAAAGTGTCAAAAATCCTCTCTGAACCAGAGAGTTTTTGCTGTGATTTGGATGTGGTTAAACTGTGTCTTCTAAAAGTCTGTGTCCTGGAAGTTTGATTCATAAAGTGGTAGAGTGGTAAGGCCTTTAAGGGTCCGGGTAGGGCACTGGGCTCAGTTGGTAGACTGCCTTATTTGCAGGAGGCCTTGGGTTCAATCCTCAGTAGCATACAGGCCAGGTGTTCTGGCACTCACTCGTAATCCCAGCACTTTGAAATCGTAGGCGGGAGGAGCAGAAATGCAAGGTCACCTGCAGCTTTACCTCAATTTGAAGTCAGCAAGGAATACATGAGATTGTGTGTTAAAAAATGTAACTAAATACGGGCTGGGAGATGGCTCAATGGGTAAGATTACTTGTTGCTCTTGCAGAGGGCACAAGTTCAGTTCCCATCACCCACATGGGGGCTCACAATCATCTGTAATATAGTTCTAGTGGATCTGTCACTTTCTGACCTCCATGCACACCAGACAGGCACGTGGTAGTGGTTTATATATGTAACACATTCATACAAATAAAACAAATCTAAACAAAAAAATTCCTATAATAAACTAGGGCTGGGAGATGGCTCAGTGGGTATGAGTGCTCACTGTGCAAGCACAAGGACCTGAGTTCAGATCCCAGTATTCGTGTAGAAAGCTGAGTGTGGTCCTGTGCAGCCCAGTGTACAGAAACAAAAATATCACTGGGCATGTTGACCCCCAGCCTAGTCTCTTCAAAGAGAGACTGTGTCTCAGAGGAATAAGGAGAGTGGTCGAGGACACCCGATGACTAGAGTTTGATTCATGGAACTCATGGTAGAAAGAGAGAAGAGATTCCCAAAAGTGGTCCTTTAACCCCTACATGTACACCATAATGTACACATAAACACACACTAAATAAATGCAATTAAAAAAAGAAAAAAGAAAGAAAGTACCTATTTCCAGGCCTGGTGGCTCATGCCTGTGACCCTAGCACTTGGAAAACTAAGACAGGAGGATTGTCTAGGGTTCTAGGCCTGCCTGGGCTAGATGAAACTATCACAATGAACAAAATGTCTCCTGAGGCTGGAAGTACCGCTCGGTGGTAGAGTTTGTGTTTAGTTGTGCAAGGCCTTGCATTCTATCTGCAAGGATTGCCAAGGTAGAAAAAACAAACACAGAAACAAAAAACCAAACCATTTAAAAGGCTTGTATTCTCAGTGTCTTTGGAGAACTTTGAAGGCAAAGGTTCATGAAAATAATGGTTCAATGTTAGTTCCCAGCATCCTGAAGACAGGAAAACACATAGATACTGGTGAGTTCTACCCACTTCCTGAACTTCAGCCCTGCCACTCCAAAAACATTTTGTATGAGGGACACTAAGTGTTCCTGTATGACAGCATCATAACCTGGAAGATGCTGTGGAGTTGGCTGGGGACCACCATCTGACTCCATAGCAGGAATCAGGAGAAACAGCAATGCAGGGATGCCACGGCCTGTGAGGTGATAGCACTAGGACCCAGAAGCTGAGAGGAGAGCAGCCCCCACAGGATAAGTTCAGAGCCAGAACATGATGTTCTCAGCTCACCCACAGGAAACCCTGAAGAGAACTGCACATAGCCTCTGCTGGGTGTGTTCTACTCTTGGCCTTTTATTCTTTCTCTTAACCTCAGTCCTCACTTTCACATCCTGTAACCTGCAAAGCCGACACACCCCACCTCTAGGCTGGTCTCAGGCCCCAGGAGACCAATCAAGCCAGGAAGCCCAGGGTCTCTAACCTTGGTTTCCTGAATGGGCTCTTTGTAGCAGAAACTTTTTATAGTGCAGAAGGCAGGCTCAGACAAAGCTGTGCTTCTAGCTTGGGTGAGGGGAAAAAGCTGAAAAAGCCTCCTCCCTTCCTCATCTAAGGCCAGGCCCCACCTGGGACCAGAGGACTGCCACCTGTGAGAAATAATCAGCTTGGGGAGCTAGGGCCACATTTGCAGCAGAACACCCTGTGATGTGGTTCCTAGTTTTTATGTTGTCGAATGCTGCAATATGTTGTCCCAAAGAGCTATTTTTATTGAATAGCAAACAGCAAACGTTTGCAAAAGCAGGAGGCCTGGTACAGGGAAGGACAAGGTGATCTTCTTCCTTCCCTGAAGCTAACTTGGTTTGTGGTCTGGTCCCTCACAACCTGGGTGCTATATTCAGTCTTAATTTTTGCCTCTGTGTCTGTGTGTATTCAGTTTTTTGAGATGGGGTCTCAAACAATGAGCTGGCCCCAAACCAATGGTAATGCTCCTTCTCAGCCTCTTGTGAGTGCTGTTGTTATAGCCATGAGCTATTTGTACTTGGCTCTGTGTGTGTTTTGGGCCACAAAAGCATGGCTCTGAAACCTATGCCACTTGTTCTAGTGTTTTCTTAGTGACTTCTCCAAACATACGGCTACTCGACTTCTGGACCCAAGAATGAGCAAGAGAGTCCAGCAAATTCTAAACAAGCAGTTGGGGGTTCACAAGACAGGCACAGAGCTGTGTGACAAGCTGCTATTTCTTCATCCTGTGACACAGGGTCCCATATAGCCCAGGCTGGTCTTGAACTTGTTATAGAACTTCGGAATTGCAAGATGACCTTGAGAAGCTGATCTTTCTGCCTTTACCTTTAGAGTGCTGGGTTACAAGTATATGCTGTCATACCCAGTTTTATGCAGTGTTGGGTAAACACTCTACCAGCTGAGCCACAACCCAAGTCCCACTTCTGCTGCTCCTGGAGAAGTCTACCCAAAGCTCTGAGCATGAAAAAATCTAGGGTCTTAGTTTTTTCCACCTTGCTGGGTGATTATGTGTTTCACTTTCTCATCCAAAGCTTCCGTACCCTCATTTAAGGACAGCTGAAGGACAACAAGAAGTCTTAGCAGGTAAGGGTACTTATTGTCAAGCCTTATAATTTGGGCTCAACCCCTTGCACACACATGGTAGAAGAAGAAAACTAACTCCTCCATAAAGCCCTGGGTTTGGTCCCCAGCATTGCAAAGCTGGGCATGGCTCAGGTTGGTGGCAGGAGCATTACAAGGTCATTATCAATTATCAATTGAATTTGAGGCCAGCCTGGGTCATATGGGGTGTGTAGGGGCATCTGCAAGCAACATGAATCACTCTAGAATAGAGCCTTCCCTCTCATGCCCTCTGAATGGTCCTACCTGACGTAATTGTGGACATTGGGCCTCCAGAGTGTTGAGTTAAATTTCTGCTGTGTATGCAGGTCTATGGCTTCTTGTTACAGAAGCCCCAACTAACACTGTCCCTAGGTTCCTTGAAGTTCCTAGGCCATGATTCTTCCTAGCCATCCCTGCCATGACCTGGTGGCTTCCTCCCAACCACATGGCAGTTTTCCTCCCCTCTCTCAGGGAGTAAATGATGTGTGGGAAGTCCCTGGCATAACACCCCACATGTAGTCACGCCTTTCTATGCTAACCAGGGTGAGTGTCCTTAGAATTCCCAGAGCTTGGGTGCTACTGGTACTTACCCTATACTCTATGCTAAAATGAGAGGCTTGGCTTTGAGCCCAAGCTCTCCTGATCTTGCCTATATTTGTTATCAGAGACTCTTCCTCCCCACCTCAGCAACTTTTGCCTCTAAATGTACCCAGTTGGCACTTGCCATAGTGCTCTTTAATGGGAGCTCATTTTGGCCACCGAGTCAGCAGGTTTAGAAAAACTCACAATGGGAAGTTACTTCTCTGTCCTTGGGTAAGAAATTCTTCTGTGCCATTGGTTGACTTTGTTAAGTCAGAACTGCAGACCTCTAGGATTAGAGCCTGGGCACTGCTTTTAGCCTACCTAGTGAGGGCTCCTGTCACTGGCAGGGTCTCGATAGGGCCTGACTTCTGGAGGTGTTAATAGTTTATAATTTCAGACAGTAAGGTTCATCTAGCTCTTAAGAGTCCCCCTCTGGGGCTGGAGAGATGGCTAAGTGGTTAAGAGCGCTGGCTCTTCTTCCAAAGGTCCTGAGTTCAATTCCCAGTAACCACATGGTGGCTCATAACCTTATAATGAGATCTGGTGCCCTCTTCCGGCATGCAGGCCCACATGCAGGCAGAATTCTGTATAAATAACAAATGAATAAATCTTAAAAAAAAAAAAAAAAAAAAAAAAGAGTCCTCTCTTGAGTCTGGGTCTCTGGAGGCCATATCCCTTGGACTACTGCTGCAGTCCTAGCTTTCCCAGAGGGTCTGATTTCCCATCTTTAGGAATGCTGTCGGGATGCGTTCAGTGAACAGGGCCACAGGGTGAGGCTTCAGCCTCCTCTAGGCAGTGACACCAGACTGGGATGAGCATGTCCCAGGTTGAGGAACCCTCACTTTGTAGGGTGGTCCAGATGGATTCTGTCTTTGAGGCTCTCAGTAGAGAGCCTCAGTAGAGTGGACTCAGTCAGACCCAGTGTGACCTTGGGGGTCTATGGAACTAAATGCCCATGTTTGTGTGTTTTACTTTCCAGTGCATGTCCAAAGACTTCTGAGAACAAGGGAGAGGAGGGCCTAGGAGTCAACTGTGGCTGTTAGGGTCTCAAGAAGGGAGAAGCAGCAATCTGGGAAAAACAACTCCCCACAAAGTTGGCACACTCCTCTGAATGGGATCATTCTAGGTTGCTCTTATCCTGATCATTGGCTAGGAGCCCAGAAGGGAGGGTCCTTCGGTAATTCTCTCCCAGCTTAGAACATATGCCTTTTCCCTAAAGCAAACAATTAACTTCGAAGCTGTGGTGTTGAATTCCAGTCCTTCTTAGTGGCCTGCAGATTATACAAGCCAGTGGCTCTGCCCACAGTCTGGGAGCCTACTTTCCCAGCCTTGAAATGGTGGAGTCTCTTGCAGGCATCTCCTTCCTGACTCTTTTGGTGGAAAGTGGAGTACAGGCAAGGAGGCTCAGAACAATGTGCTTCTTGCTTCCTTCTCCTCAGATGCCGCACCACTCCCGTTTACTGTTTACATGGTGTGTTCCAAGTGACCAGGAGTCTCACAGATGGGGCCCTGACTTTGCACACACTGTTCCCTGGGCTTAGAATGCTGGTTTGGCACCTTCCCCTCTGCTGGGTTAATTGGTGTATCTTTTCACCCGCAGCCTGGGCTTATCATTACCTCCTGATCCTCTTCTTCAGCCTCCTGGACTAGGCCAGGCCTGCAGCTATCATATGGAATACTCTGAGCTTTACTACACCTTTGTTCCAAATGGCTTCCAAATCTGAATACAGAAGAGTCACTTGAGCTTGAAGGCTACTGAGCACCACGAAAAAAAGAGAGGAGACTGGTTATTTATGTGGTGTTCATTTATGTATGCACGTTCATGTGTGTGCACATGTATGTATAGGCCCAAAAGTGACACTGGATGTCTTCCTTCTTTATTCACTGAGGCGGTGTGCATTTCAACTGAAGCTACAGCTTGCTGATCAGGCTAGCCATCCTGCCCCAGGGAGCTGTCTCTTGAGTATGGAATTACAAGCAGGTGTGTCCATGCCTACCTGACATTTGTATCCACATGGGTTCTGGGGATCAGCTCTTTAGGCTTGGGTGGCAATGGCTTTACCCTGTGAGCCATCTTCCCAGCCTTTATTATTTATTTTGAATCAGGGTGTCATGTAATCCAGGCTATTGTCAAACGTAGCTGAAGATGACCATGTACTTAACCAAAAAAACAATTATGTGTCTTGAGTGCATTGTCTGTGTGTATGTCTGCAGAAGCCAGAAGAGGGCATCAGATCCCCTGGGACTGGAGTTACAGGTGTTTGTGAACTGCTATATGGGTGCTGGGGATTGAGCCTGGATCCCCCAGAACAACTTCCAGTGCTCTTAAACACCTCTCTAGCTTGGATCTTGACCTTTTGATCCTTTTATTTCCCTGTATGCAGATGTGCACCACCACACTTAGTGTATTTAATAGTAAAGATGGAGTTCAGGGCCTCAAATATCTGAGGCAAGCATTCTCCTGAGTCATAGCCCTGGCCCAGGAACCTGTATTTTGTTTGTTTGAGACAAATATCTATACAAAGCCTTGGCCATGTAGCCCATGCTCACCTCAACCTGAGATCCGCTTGCCTCTGCTTCTCAAGTGTTTTCATGATGCTGTGTTGTAACCCAAGGTGTTGCACAGGCTGGGTGAGCGCCCCAGCCCTGCTCTTTATTTCTGCCTCCTGCATGTTGCCAATGCCACACACACACACACACACACACACACACATATATATATTTTTGCTTTCACTTCCCTCTAGCTCTAGCCCAGGACAGCAATTTGCTTACGCTCTTGCCCTTACCATGCAATCTCTGCCACCAGCTATTTATTTTTTTCTTTCCCACTGCCAGGCTGTGGGAACTGTTTATGTACTTCCCCTCAAGACTGCTGGGCAGTTCGTGGACTCAATTGCTAACATAGTCCTTCTGAGTCTGGGAAACTCCTCACCCCACAGATATCACCTCGTCCTCCCTCTTTCTTTAGGCAGAAGACCAGTTTCTTTTGATCTGAGAGAACTGGACCTCCCTCAACTTCCTGTCACCTCACCTATCAGGTTACTCACATCAGCAGTGTCCTTTTCCTCCTTCTTTCCAACTGGTTGGAAATTTCAGTTTCTCAGCAGCCTCACCTCCCTTTCCACTTTGACTGGATGCTTCTATGTGGCAACCCTTCTGAGGAAGGACTTTAAGGCATCTTAGGCTTTGCCCCACCCTGCCCCTTCCCCCAGCTATTACCGCCTCCCTGACCTCTGATGTGGCTGAGCTGAAACAAGGCCAGCAACTGAGGCCTTCATCCCTAAGCTCCCTTGTGTGGCTTGCCCTAGATTCTGCTGTCTGTTCCTCTGGCTTTGGCGGTGGTGCTACCTTCCTCCTTCTGCCATCTCTCTGGTAAATGCCTGCTGGTCACTTTCCTGGCACCCCCTTTGCCTACACACGTTGGCAATTTCTGGGGAACCCTTCTGGCTACAGTTCTCTGCTCACTTCATGGTCTCTATGGACAATTTCATCTGTATTCTGTCACTGTTTTTCCTGTGGTGCTGGGGATGAAACCCAAGCCCTCATGTATACCAGGCAGAAATTTTGTCACTGAGTTACATTTCTTCCCTTCCTTAGACCTAACAAACACCTCTAAGCTGCTGCATCTGGAATCTAATTTACAGTGCATTCTCCCAAGCTCTAGACTTACAGTCATGGGAGGCTTCCTTAATCTGCTCCTGTCTGTGAGCCCTCATCTTAATGAATGGTATTACCTGACATGAGAAATTTGGCTGTTTGTTCTATGTATGGCAAATTCCACCAACTACAGAGTCCTTTACAGGTAGCTACTGGATGAAATCCACCCTCCTGTCTTTGTGTCTTCAATTCAAACTGCAGCCATTTCTCTGGCCTCCAGTTTTCTTTTTAAATATTTATTTATTTATTTATTTATTATTATGTATGCATGCAATGTTGTCTGTATGTACATCTGCACACCAGAAGAGGACACCAGATCTCATTATAAATGATTGCGAGCTACCACATGGTTGCTGGCAATTGAACTCATGACCTCTGGAAGAGCAGTCAATGCTCTTAACCATCTCTCCAGCTCCTGATCTCCAGTTTTCTACTATGCCCTCCAACTCAGTTCTCTGCATCAGAACCACATCTTGATTTTCCCCCCTCAGCCTTTGACGGCTCCCATGGTCTCAGAGGGGTCAAAGTTCACATTGTTTAAAGAATTCACAGGTCCTAGTCTGCTTGTCCTACATGCACTGAATCATCCATGACAAGCCATCTGCAGCCCAGAGTACTGGAATCTTGCTCATCCCAGGGGCTCTGCACATATTTAATTCCCTCTTCTACAAAGCTCCTTCTCTTCCCCACCTGCTATTTATTCAGGTCTTGGCCTAACCATATTGCTTCTGGAAAGCATTCTCAGACCTGTGGCCCAGCTGGATCAATCCTCTCTGCTGTGATATTTTACAGCACCCCAAATTTCCAATTAAGTTCCTTTGTTGTGCATGCTATTTCCATAGACTCCTGTGGCTGATGATTGTGTTTTGCTCTCCACCATGGCCTATTTTCCAAAAGACATACACACTCGGAGTTAGTGCTCAGGAGCTGCTTTTCCCTTCTGGAGGCAATAACCAGCACGCTGCTTCATTATCTACTCTGGACAGCATCTTATAATAATGAAACATTCTGGCTTGGGAGACTGGACAGACTGGAAAACTAAATGTGTGAAGCAGAGACTGGCTTGTGGATACTGACACATGGCACTGCCACTATGCCATTTGCATGTGGGCAGGAAGCCACCAGTATCACTGGGTTCGGCTCACTGCACGGATAGAATCATGTGACGCATGGCTGCTTTGGAAGTTTCTATTTGTTTCATAGTTTATACACATCAGTGGAGCAGACGAGAGTGCTGGGCTAAGTTCTGGGGTAGTCTTAACTCTGTCCCTAAGCTTCTGAATTACTTCATACACTATTCCACTGTGGATTTTGCATTGGAAACTGCTAGTAGTTTTTAGACTAGAGAAATACTTCAGGATATAACTCAATAAAGATGAAACCCTGAGCTCAATCCTGTTATGGTTTGAATATGAAACATCCCTCACAGGCACATGTGTTTGAGCACATGGACCATGGCTGTTTTAGAAGCCTGTAGGACCTTCGGACTTAAGGCTGTAGGAGCAGGCTTGTGAGCATTATAGAGTCTGCTCCCAGTCTGCTCTCTGCTTTCTGGTTGGAGCCACATAACTGGCAGCTGTTATATACTCCAAAAGCCATAGACCAGGTCTACCTGTGACTTTTCTGCCAAGATGTCCCCTAAACTGTACCACGAGCCAAAACAAACTTTTCCTGACTTAAATGAATTCTGCCAGGTATTTGGTCACAGGGTCAACAGAAGTAACTAACAGAAATTCCAGCACTTGAAAACAAAGACCTGTTATTTATTTAGTTAGTTGTGTAGTGTCTGGCATGACATCCAGGGCTGTGTGCATATGCTAGGTTAAGTGTACCCTGAGCAATATCCCCAGCCCTGTTAAATTTTCCATGTACCATGCATTGTTCCAGACACCGAAGACCAGCAGTCACAATAAATTGTACCTTCCTGTCTTATAAGCTAGGTGAATTCATCTCTGCTAGCTGTAAGACCCTATCCTCCCTGACCAGATGCACAGAGGACTAGTGTGCAAAGTATCAAACTGCAGTCCTCCTGTCTTCCCCTCTCCCTGAAGCAGGCTCCTTCCCAGACTCTGCTTTGAGAAAATGGGAAAAAAAAAGTCTGGTGTTATTTATGCTCTGCCTGTAGCCCAAGATTTAACTCGCAAGTTTCTGTCATTACGACTTACCTCTTTTGTAGCACTTCAGGTAATTGCAGAAAGGCCTGTCAAGATATTCAGGCAAAATTAGGTGCTTTGGCAAAAGGTCAGAGAGGCAGGCACCCTTTGCCTGAGCCTGTTGTCTCTAATGTCTGCCTGGGACAAGCCTTTGTCTTCCCTCAGCATGGTGGCTCTCTCCTGGTCTATCTCCTTCCTTTAAGGATGTAAAGGTTTTCAGCCTTAAGGTCCAAAGTTTCTGCGACTCTTACTTGACTAGGGATAGGATTCCGGGCTTCCAACCTTGTGGGAAGAAGAAGCCATACACAGCTGCAAATGAATGGCAAAGAAAACTTTTTTCAGAAAGCTGGTGTACAAGCTGGGCATGGTGGAACATGCCTGTAATCCCAACACTCTGGGAGGCAGAGGTAGGTGGATCACTGTGAGTTCAAGGCCAGCCTGGAACTCAGTTTTCCTTCAAGACATAGTTTCTCTGTATACAATGTTCTGCCTACATGTAGGCCTGCATGCTAGAAGAGGGCACCAGATCTCATTATAGATGGTTGTGGCCCACCATGTTGTTGCTGGGAATTGAACTCAGGACCCTTGGAACAGCACCTAGTGCTCTTAAACTCTGAGCCATCTTTCCAGCCCCATTATTATTATTATTAAAGATCTATGTATAAATGTTTTACCTGCATATATGTATGTACACATTTTTGTGTTTGATGCCTGAGGAGGTCAGAAGAGGGTAGTCATTGGATCCCCTAGAACTGGAGATGTTTGTGATGCATCATGTGGGTGCTGGGAACAGAACCCAGCTCTATGCAATAACAAGTGCTCTAAAACACTGAGCCACCTCTCTAGCCCCTAAATCTTGCACTTTAATGTTGATACTAAATTAAATGCAAAGTTAAAAATGGAAAGCTTTGGTTGGCCTGGTAGCACATACCTACTAATTCTAGCATTTTGGAGACTCAGGAGTTGAAGACCAGCCTGGGTTACATCAGACTTGAGTTCAAAACCAACTCTGGGTACAAAAGACCCTGTTCTCAAGTGAAGCCAGCTGTTAGGTTTATCATTTATGTTTTATTACCTTTATTACCCAGCCTGCCATGTAGTTAATTCCTACTAGCTCCAGAAGAAGGCCTCTACTGTGATTAAGAGTCCTCCTTACAAAGCCTGGAGGTAGAAGGCAGGGCAGCGACAATTCATTGTACCAATGCATAAGCTCTTAGGACTTTCCCCCTTGATGTGTATGTATGTGTTTGTGTGAACATGTCCATGTGTGTAGGCTTGAGAACAAATTTGTATCATCCTCAGGAATGCAAACATGTCCTTTGAAACAGAGTTTCTCATTGGCCTGGAGCTCACCAATTAAGTTAGACTGGTGGCTAGTAAGTGTGAAGGATCCTCCTACTTCTGCCTCCCCGGCACTGGGTCCTGAGTGTGTGCTTGTGAGGGACCTTACTGGCTGAGTCATCTTACCAGCCTCAGACGTTTTCTTTGTACAGGTTTAGGGTTGGGGTCACTGGAAAACAGTGTGATGTTTCAGAGTCTGAGCTTTGGGGGCTGGAGAATAGATCTTAGCTATGTGGCTTGCCTGGGCCTCCTGTATGCTAGAAGAAAAGTAAGTAAGTCCTGCTAGTAACTGTGCATGCAGTAAGTACACAGATGAGCGATGTCAGATGGTCCAGTTTCTAGCCCAAAGCATGGCAGAACTGAGAGACAATGGTCCACAGAAAGGTGCAGAGAGGGTGAAGAATGAAGGAGGGGAGACAGAGAGAGATGGAGAGGGACTAAAGAGAGCTGGAGCTGAACCACTGTTTTCACTTGTGAATGGTTTGAGTGAATCAGAGCTGCATCACAAGCCCTGCCAGCAGGGCTACTTTCTGAAGGTGTGCTGTGTCTCTGCATCTAAGGTCTTATGTAGCTTGGGATGACCATGAAATCCTACTCCTCCAATTTCTGCCTCCCCAGTGCAGGTATGGGCTACCAAGCCTAGCTTCTCTTTAATGTCCAAAGTCAAAGTAAGAAATGTCCAAACTGGGTTGGAAAGATGGCTCAGTAGTAAAGAGCACTGGCCGCTCTTCCAGAGGTCCTGATTTCAACTGCCAGCAATCACATGGTGGCTCACAGCCATCTGTAATGGAATCTTATCCCCTCCTGCTGGTGTGCATGAAAACAGAACACTCAAATACATTAAATAAGTAAAGCTTTAAAAAATGCACAACTTAAACGAGGAAATAATCTGTATTAAGTCCAACTAACAGAGGGTAAAGGGAAGTGAGCATCAGTGCTGCAGTTTTGGATATGAAATGAGGGGTGGCAGTTTCTGACCCAAGGGCTTACTACAATCAGGTTCTCAATTCTTTTCTAGGGAAGCAGCAAGGTGACAGATGCTGGGAAGTACAGCTGGGAAAAGTGTGCTCACAGTGGTTGAGTAGTATAATATGGAGAAGGTGAGTCTGTGGGCTGGTAAGTCTTTTTTTAAAAAATAATTTATTTAATTTTATTTTATGTGCATTAGTGCAAAGGTGTCAGATCCCTTGAACTGGAGTTACAGACAGTTGTGAACTGCCATGTGGGTGCTGGGAGTTGAACCTCGGTCCTTTGGAAGAGCAAACTGTTCTTAACCACTAAGCCATTTCTCCAGCCCCAAGTGCTGGTATTTCTTAAGCCCTGGTTTGCTTCAGATAAGAACAGTGGGCTCCATAATCTATCCACTCCAATTTACAAGGCTGTCTTCTGCCTGAGCTGGAGACCCTGAGCAGCAGTTCATCTTCATTGGGCTTAGACTTTAGCAAGTGAATGAGGTCAACTCCTCCCTGTCAGGGAGTGTGTATTACATATTTTGAACTCCTGAGATTGCTACTAGGATTAATTTTACTTATAATTAAGCAGATTAGGTGTAAGTTATTAATTACTGAGCAGAACAGTAAATGCTGGCTAGCACAAATTTGTATGTAACATAATCTGCAATCTTAATCGTATGGTGTGAGGTCCCATGCCAAGGTCTTGGTCTTCCAGGTTTTTCTCTATCATTGTGTAAAAATCTAGTGAAGAGAGGAGAGTCATTCTAACAGTTAGTAGGCTGAGACAGGAAGACTGCTATGAGTTTGAGGCCAGCCTAGCTACAGAGAGAGAATATGCTCCAAACAAATGAATGAGCCAACAAACAACCTACTCTTATACCTACTGAGGCAGCAGTAAGGGGGGCACTTTAGAGTCTAGTGAAAAACTAACCTGAACTTTTTTTCTGTCCCAAATCCCCCAGACTTTGAAAGGATAAGCACACCAATTTGGAACTCTTGTAAGGATTTATTTGCTACAGAATTGCTTTCATACCCCAATGCGTTGGACTAAGGGCTCTGGGTCTAAAAGGATTTAGGTCACTTTATTTTTTCAAGTGCTGCAACATTCAAAAAGCAAGTTTTGGGGACAGGGATGGGGTAGAGTAGCAGCACCACTTGGCATGTCATAAGAATTGAGAAAAATAATCTTCAATTTTAAATGTCTAGAGGGGGAAAGACAACTTTAAAATTCCCTCCCTGAACAGACCCTGAGCTAAAATCACATTCATTTTCAGAGAGAAATGTTTGGGCTGTGACGGTGAAACTGCAGATCCTAACCTTGGACTGACTGGACTGGTGAAAGCTTCCAGATACTCCATGAATGACAGGCTATATGCCATTCAGTAGGCAGACTCTGGCATGTGAGTATAAGTATCTCTTAAATCTTGGTTCCCTGAAAGGACTGTCTTCATCTCATCACCAAAACTATCTATCTATCTATCTATCTATCTATCTATCTATCTATCTATCTATCTATCTATCTATCTATATTTTTTTTGAGACAGGATCTCTCTGTATAGCTCTGGATGTCCTGGAACTCCCAAGTGCTGCTCAATACTTTTGAGAACGAGAATGTAACAAACATTGCAGCAACATCTGACAGGAGCATTTGTTGCCTATTAAGAGAAACAGAGGAACCAAGTATGGATGTGAATTCAGACATGCAGCTCACAGTACAGCTGTGCATCGCTGGGTGGCTGTGCCCTAGGGGCGACCATGCAGGTGATATCAGCTTGAAGAGGGTGTGAACCCCAGCAGCTGCTCAATGGGTTTAAACCGCCACTCATCAGCTTCCAGCTCTTCCACCAAACCAGCCAGTTTTTCCATCCGAGCAACTTGCTGATCTGTAAAGAGTTGAGAAGTGACAGAATAAATGGCATTTCCCATGAGACTGTCACCAATCACCAACATGACAACTGGTCTTAATCTGTAGATGGACTTTCCACTTGTGATTTAGTAATGGGGTCTTTTTTTAAGTAGGTCCTGAAGACTAATTTTTGAAAAAACAAAAACAAAAACAAACAAACAAAACCCAAACATTTCCACTATTCTCCATTCATCTGCATTACTTCTTCCCTTTGCTTGCAATAGTGCAGACTGAAACCAGAATCAAGTGCCCCAACACCGAGCTGTGTCAGCTTCCATGCGCACTGCCCTTTATGTGTGTGTGCACATGTACGAGCATGTATGTATCATACATATAGGTGTCTTCCTGAACCCATTCATTCTCATTATTATTTTTTATTATTTATGTAATCCCCTGGAACAAATTACAGATAGTTGTGAGCCACCATGTAGGTGCTGTAAATGAAACCCAGGTCTTCTAGAAGAACAGCTAGTGCTCTTAAATGCTGAGCCATCATTCCAGGCTCTATCTGAATGTTCTTTTTTCTCTTGCTGTGCTAATCCAGCCAAGTCTGTCATCCCTTTACCTCCCTTCAGACTCAGCCCTCTCCATAACCAAATCTCAAGAGGGCGCTTCCATATTCTTTTTTTTTTTCAGTCTGGAAAGCTGTTTGCTTGTTCATGTATGCGTATTTTTTTCCGGAGACAGGGTTTCTCTGTATAGCCTTGGCTGTCCTGGACTTGCTTTGTAGACCAGGCCTCGTACTTAAAGAGAGCTGCCTGATTCTGCTACCCTGAGTGTTGGGACTACAGGCATGTGCCGCCTCAGTGGCTTGGAAAGCTTTTTATATTAAAATAATTTTCAATACAATTATTAAGAATACAGGTGACTCTCTTGAGAAGTCCACACCCATACTTGGGTATGTACTCTCCTATTTCTAAGGGTCTCTCTTTCTAGTGCACATGTACTACCATGTCCTTAAATCTACAGTAAAAACTTCCTTTCCCCACAAAAGGCAAGCAGGGTTTTATTGCTATAGCAAAATAGCTCCCTGCAGCAAGAGAGGCACTCGAAGCCAGTTGCCCTAAAATTTCTTAATAAATTCTCTTCTTCATTTAAAAAAAGAGAGGAGCCGGAGAGATGGCTCAGGAGTTAAGAGCACAAAGTGCTCTTATAGAGGACCTGGGTTCAATTCCCAGCACCTATATCAGGTGGCTCACAATCACTTGCAACTCCAGCTCCAGGAGGATCTGACATCTCTAGGTTCTTGAGGCACCTGCTCTCACTTGTACAAACCCACACACAGACTGCATACATACATGTAAAATTAAAAAGAAAAAAGAAGAGAGGGCGAGAGCGTGAAAGAGACAGACAGAAGAACACACTCATGTAGAAGCAGTGAGGAAGGGGAGAGAGACAGACACAGATAAATACACACACACAGACAGACAGAGAGAAAGAGAGGAGGGATGGAGGGAGGGACAGAGAGAGAGAAAGAGAGAGAATAAAAGAAGCAAGGAGTACTAGTTCAAGCCTAGCACTTGGGAAGTGGAGGCAGGAAACTGGTTAGAGTTCCAGGCCAGCCTGGACTACATAGTTTCAGAATGAGAAAATAATAATAATAATAATAATAATAATAATGATAATAATGATAATCACAGTTTTTACAGGCTGGGGATGAGCCCCAGTGCTAGAACATGCCATGCTCTTTGTTTGAGCCCTGGTACTGTAGAAATTAAAAGAACCATCACCACACTCTCATATGTGCTAGAGTCTAACAACTGGAGATGGACTTAGTGGCTCACGCGTATAACGCCAGTACTCAGGGGCTGCTGCACAAGGCCCTAGAGCCTGAAGCCAGCCATCACAAGACCATCTAAAAACAAAAATGCAACATAAACAGGTCATGCCACAAGTACTCTACTTAGACGTTCTTATGGTGTCTCACAGGATGTATGGTTAGAAGGGGAAATGGTACCTTGATACATAGTGGAGACTTGGTCACCCAGGGCTCAGGGTTTAGAGGATAGGGCTACAGTGTCTAGTGCTACAGACACTAGAGGAAGGTGCTGCATGAAGGGAAGTAGTAAGAGTTCACAGAAAGGAGAGGTAAAGGCAACAGGAGCAGGAAGCCATGACTCACTCCCCTAGAGAATTGAACCTATCAAACCTCCAAGGAGATTTTCAAGCTGGACAAGATCTGAGCATGTTCTTCACTAGGAAGTCCACTTTAAACCTTTCAGAATTTGTGCCCCTTTGCATCCCATGAATGTACAGGACAGAAGCTCACGTACTTACCATGTTTCACCTGTTTAAGTGTGGATGCCACTTGATAACTGAACACTGATTCACAGAGGAACCTCTCAGAGCCATCTACAAGAGAAAGGGCACAGGTGTTATAGCTTTAATGGCTTCTAGAAAAGCATAGAGGCTGTCCATCCTTTTCCTGCCTCTATACTTGAGGCCTAAGGTGTTTCTGGTGTGAACAAGGAATAAGTGTTCCTTTAGGACACCACTCTTATGTAAGAGCTACCTCTTCTATACCTAGAATATTAAAATAGTCTTTCTTGTTTGAGAATTCAAAAATAGTGTTACGAAAACAAAAACAAGAAGCCAAAGCCTGATGATCTGGGCACTACTGCCTACCTCCTGACCTGCTCTTTTCTGTATAGCAGGCAAATGAGGGAGCTGGCACACCCAGCTTTGTGGTATTTGTGTGCCCTTACTTTTGACAGAACTCCAATCACTTTCATTCTAAAAGACAGAGCCACGAGAAAAATAACTGTTGACTTTTAGTATATAAAATTACACCATCAAGACCATCATGAAATCCTGCTGGGAAACTTCATTCTGTAAACACAAAATGCAACCTTGATTTTCCAAATGAACCAAGGACTGCAATTTAAATGGAGATAAGGGAATGGTGCAAGCTCAGAATTGGGCTCTGAGCTGGTGCTAATAACTGCCAACAAGAAGGTGGCTGGCTCAGTTACAATGCTCATTGGTGGAAAGGCTGATCCTGCAAAACACATCCCCAAAGACACAATTCATGTAGGAACATTCCATGTTTTAAAGGGCAGCAAACTCCCCAGGCCAAGTGTTTTATTGTCAAAATTCTCAAACAAATGGAAAGAGAGGACAAAGCTGTCCTCTCAAGGTGGGAGTTCACACCAGCACTGCTTGATGTCAGTACTCACTCATTAGTCATGGATTGCTATGCCCCCATGGGTATTAAGTGACAGGGAGACACTAACATACTCTGGCCTCATGCTGAGTTTCAGGCAGCAAACCTTTCTTTACAAGTCCTGGTAATCAAAAGGAAAAATAAAGATACTGACTCTGAGTGGTGTGAACAATAACAAAAAGGGCTTCCTGCTAATACCATCTTCAATTCAGTGCCAGAGAAAGAGAGCCAGGGATAGAAAGACAGATGTGTGTGTTTGTGTGTATGTGTTGATATATGTCACTCTTAGGATAAGTAGTCTATTAAGTTCAAGTCTTTTTTTCCACCCCTGGCTTTTCAATCTTGAGGTGGTGGAGGTCAAGCCTAGAACACTGCCATACAAGGTATACCCCTTGCTTCTGACTGGAGTAAAGACAAGCTCATGATATCATCAAGTGTATCTAGGTAAGAGCAGACAGCAGTGGAAACTCCAATGCAATTTATTATGTTCTTGCATGTAAACACATTAGTATCCTTCTTAAAGAGGTCAACTACAGCTCAGGGTTTACTTTGCAAAGAACAAAACAGAGAAGTAGAGCTGGCCCACCAAGTGGTTTGATCCTGAACTGCAGGAAGTGGGAATTATGGGCTGTAAGGATCAAGTGACGACGTGTGGGGAGGCTCTTGGAAGTGCTGCCTCCCATCCTCATGCAATCAATAAGATAAAGTGCTAAAGTTATCACACTGGCCTATCCTTGTTGGTAATGAATTCCAAGGAAAGATAGAAGCTCACCTTTCAAAAAGGTGCCTTGGTATCACTCTCCCACACTTGAGGCCTTAGCACGCATTCCTGAAGCTCTGCATTAACTACAAAGCCCACTGCTTCTTAAACAACATCCTGTCAGATGTAGTATCTACCAATCTAAAGGCTGGGATTTCTCCAGAGAGAATGACTCCAGAGAGAATGACCTGAGACAACATGTTTATAATCATCAAGACAGTCAGTAGTGTACCAGCTTTCCTCTTAAGGGACAAGCAAAGATTTTATGTGCTGAAAAAGTTCAGTAAACAGCCCAAATTTAACTCTATCACCAATTCCATTAAATCAATGCTAAGAAAATTCATTTCAAAGGTATTACTTCATAGTAGGAAATGAGACAATCTCAGGTGATTTATATATCAGTGACCTGTGAGGTCCCTAAAATAACAGCCACTTCTGGGCTGGAAGGTAGCCTATAATTTGCTCACTAATGACTGGCTGAGAACAATCTTAGCCAAGGGCAGGAGACTGGTAAAGCTTGCTGTGCGCTGCTTTTAGCAGACAGCAGATGCACCAAGACATTCCTCTGAGATTAGTGCAGGTTGTTGGAATTTATACCCTAGATTTGGGAGTAGGCAACATCAAGTTGAACCTGTTGGGATCATGACCTAACCTTGACTCCTAAATGCTTTTGTGCTTTCCTCTCAAAGGCAATCTTTGGAAAGTCTCAGTCTTTGCCCAGGTTGGCATGGAAGTCTCTATGCAGCCCAGGCTTTCATTGAACTCACAGCAATTCTCCTACCTCAGCCTCCTGAGTGCTGGGTTACTTGACTCTATCAACATGGTTTATTCCTATTTTCTTCTTCCATTACACTAATGGAAGAAAAATGGGAGCTGGGGATGTAGCTCAGCTGGCACTGTTGGGTTTGGTCCCCTACATGGAACAAACCAGACATAGTAGTATATGTCTGTAATCTCAGCACTTGGGAGGGAAAAGGAGGAGGATAAGGAGTTCATGGAGTTAGAGGTCAGCCTGGACTATACAAGACTAAAAAAAAAATCAACAACGAAGAAGAATTAAAATGCTTTGATGTACACATATTTATGTGCAACAGTACACACTGAAATCTGACATCACATTTAGGAGTGCTACATGGAATAAATTATATGTAAGTACCATGTCGTTTCACATGAGAAACCTGAGCACCTGCTGACGTCTGTATCCATGGAGATGAGGCATGGGTGTGGAATAGAGTCGGTATAACAGGTTTGCACAACCAAACCCCGGCAGATAATGTGGGGTACTGGTGGTCTTTTCATTTTCTTAAAATTGACATTTATTTATGTATGGGTACTCATGGGGAGGTCAGAGAACAACTTTTGGAAGTCAGTCCTCTCCTTCCGCATGAGACCCAGGGATTAAAGTCAGGCTTGTTGGCAGGTACCTTTTACCAGCTGAACCATCTCACCGGCCTCTCTTCTGTATTCTCAATATTAAACAGTATGTCAGATACTTGATTTGGCAAAGTCAGTTGTTTTTCAGTCTATCTTTAAGGGTAAGCAGCTTTTAAAATCACTAGAGACAAAGGAGGGCCACAACTGTGCACTGTGAAGGTAACTGTGCTAAATCCATGCTATATTAGAACTCACTCAATTCCTCAATGAGGTAATGAAAATGGCCAGATAGAAACCTGTTAGGACATCAGCTTAAGACTTATATGACTTGAAGCTGTGTTAAGCATAGATTCTCTTCTGCTCTATAAAGCTCATTAAGAGCTTGAGTGCCTTCAACTTGTCATTTGTTTTGTGGCAAACTTCCTTAACCACATCTCTGCTGCAGAAAGCTGAAGTTGTCATTTACTTTTAGTGCCAAATAGGGACACTATGTCCAGTCAGACTTGGTGATACCAACTTGGATAGTAACACAAATGGAGACAATAAAAAGGCAAGAGCAGAAGTATGCATGCCTGAGAGGCCACCTTCTATACCACACCTGGCCTGCTGCTTCCCTACCAATTAAATGCAAATCACCCCAGAGCCTTGTGTATTAAAGTCTACCAGGCATGTAGCTGGGTCAAAGAGTGCTTGTCTAGAATGTATAAGGCCATTGGGTTCAATCCCCAACTCTACAAGAAAAAAGAATCAGTTATACTGTTTGGCATAGTTTAACTCAAAACTTTTTTTTTAATCTGATATAAATACATAATGATCACCCCAAAAAAGCCAGCCTCCAAATATAGTTTGTATCTTTCTCAGAGACATCTCCTAATTAATTTAAAATATATTCATGCAAATACACATACACAAGATTTAAAGCAAAAAAAAAAAGGGATCATTTTATAATTCAATACAAAAATGCTTGACTCAAGTGGATTTTGAGTTGTTGATGAGGTATGTGGTTTTTTTTGGTCAGTTTTTTAAAATATGAGAAGACTCCCTCATGAGAATGTCCTGGACACTGTCCTAGGCTAAATCAGGATCTTGAGGGCCCGAATGTGTCAAATGCCCAGGCATGTGCATTTTATCTTTTTAAAAAAGAAAAAGGGTCTCTTTGTACAGTCCTAGTTGGCCTAGAGTTCAGAGATCCGTCTGCCTAGCAAAACATGCTCATTTTAAATGTCTCCATGAGTTTTATGCTCCTACAATGAATTACCTGTCTAGCATAACATGAATCTGATGCATTCCAGTCATCAGCGGTGTTTCACGACTACTGCCTGTGACCTATTTCTGGCCAGCCAGTCTGCAAAGGTGTGATAAGATGGTGGCTGCAAATCTGTCTCTAGTGCTATAAAAACCATAGCGTCACACAGTGATGTGGGCCCTAAGAGTCACCTTCACAGAGCTTTTATTTCCCCTTTAGGCCTCTCTGGTGGGGTTAATTTATCTGTAGACACTAAAAAAAGGAAATACATCAAACAGGTGTCAAAACAAGTAAAGAGGTCAATAAGGTTCCTGGCTCCAATGCTAATTCTGGTCAGTTACCCAGGGGCTTTGGCGTAAAGAAATCCAGCTGGAATCTGAGTCCTGGCTTCTTTACATTGCACATGCACTGAAGGTCTAACGCTAATTACTCAGCAAATGCAACATGAGATCACCTTCTAACATCTCTCCGGCTCCTTTAGGATAGGTGAACAGAGCTTTCCGTGGTGGGGCAAGGTCTGACACACTGAAACCAGATCCCGTGACAGAACTTCCACTGACCCCACCAGCTGAAGATGAGGATGAGGAGGCAGCCATTCCCTCCAGTAGAATTCTCTCTTCACTAGAGGAAAAAAAACAAAAAAACAGCAATTGACAAGTTTATAAAAGACAGATCAACAATATTTCGTTTTAGCCCAGCAGGGCTAGTTTTTCCTATCCTCTATCCTTACACAGTCTTTTATAATGTTACTTGGGTTTTGAAGTAAAAACAGGTTTAATAGCTTGCAAACAGGCATGGTGGTGCACGCCTTTATTTCAAGCACTTGGGAGGCAGAAGCAGACAGATCTCTGAGTTTGAGGCCAGCCTGCCTGGTCTATAGAGCAAGTTCCAGGACTGCCAAGGCTACAGAGAAACCCTGGCTGGAGGAAAAAAAAAAAAAAAAAGGGTTTCCCCCTTAAAGACTCCTACTTTCCCCTATTAGCAAACTGTGCCATTTGAGATTGAATGTGGCTAATTTATAAGTTATGAAGGTAGTGCCAAGGCAGAAATGGACCAAGGATAAAATAATACTGCTCCACAGGATAGTTTGTCTTGGGTACATTTCTCACCAAACCATACCAAGAAATTTAGTTATCAAGTTTTCCAAGTAGCAGTTCAGAATAACACTGTGTTCTGTTCCCAAGGAAGGGAGATCAGTTAGGAAATACGTTTTGGCATTTTCATTTAAGAGATTGTTAAAACCTTTTCATCTACATGTAATGCCTAAATCTAACACTTGATGGCACCCAAAAACTGGAACAAAATAATTCAGGAATTAATCTCAGAAACCATGGCTGTTTATGAATTCAGCATCTGTGGGCATTCTGTGTCATATCAGAAAACCCAGACTGAATACATGATGTCCCACAAAACCTTAGAACAAGATATGGCCTTAGAAGCATAGGAAGATTCTAAAGTGAATGATTTTAAAAATGTTGAGTACTATGATTATGCAATCTAGAATACCATGGAAATTACCATGGAAATGTTACCATGGAAATGTCCTGACATTCTAGTTCTGTCCAATATGGCTCTGTCCAACATGAGCCTCAGGTTGTGCCTATTAATGTAACCGAGGAGCTACATATCTCCATTTTTAAATGCTAAATAATATTTCAACAAAAGTGGTTAGTAGTTTCTCTCTGGATAAAGATTCTAGTATTTAAGTGAACAAATGGCTTTACATGGGAGTAGTGGAGTATACTGGTATGTTCCTGTTACAGAGGAGGCTAAGGTAGGGGATTGTGAAGCCTGGACTACATAGCCAAGAGCCTGTTTCAATAACAAGAGACACTGGCTAATTTTTATATTACATAGATTTTAGCATTTAAAAAAATGGCTACTTACTTATTTATCTATTTATAGAGAAGGTCTTTTTTCTCTTTTTTTGAGACAGAATTTCTGTGTGTACTCTTTGCTGTTCTAGACAGACGTATGTCTGCATCTACCTCCCCCAGTGCTAAGATTACAGGCGTGTGCCACCGCACATGCTAGCCTGGAACTTACATACCTTGGCCTGGCCTTAATGAAACTCATGGCAACCTACACTGTGTCAGCTTCCCAAGTGTTAGGATTACAGCCATGTGCCACCACGTGTGGATTAAAAATGATCTTTAAAACAAACTCTCCAGGGCTGAGGATGCTGCCCAGTTAGCAGTGCTTGCCTAGTATATGGGAAACCCTGGGTTCATTTCATAGCACAACATAAACAAGGCATGGTGGTACAGAAGTAAAATTCTGGTACCTGGAAGGCAGAGATGGGAGAATCAGAAGCTCACTGTCATTTCTGGTTATATATCAAGTTCATGGCCAGGCTGAGATACACAGATTCCCTCAAAAACCCAAAACCAACATCAGCAAAACTCACGACTCCCCTCTCATGGTCAGGAAGAATTTTGCTGAATAGTTTTTACTTATTTTCCCCCTAGAAAAAGTTAAAGGCTTGGAAAAGCGCAAGTTTTGAGCATTTCATGCTTGAGTTTCAATTGTAAATGATTGAAAAGTTGAAAAAAATTTAAAACAGAAAATACTGGAGAATGCTATGTTACTATAAATCCTTTATGTCCAGAGCATCTAGTGTCCTTCTAAGGAAAATGACACATGATGTTTGAGATGGTGGAACTATGTGGCAGTGACATGTGGTTGAAAGAGAAGCAGAGCCTGGTATCTAGTTCCATCATGTGGTTGGTCATAGATTGTACTGATGAACAGTGATGCAAGGGAAAGGAAATGGTAAGGCTGTTATCAGACTATCAGCTTGTTATAAATGCAAATTAAAAAGCTATTAAAAACAAAGACACCATGCAATTTGTAGGCAAATGGATGGAACTAGAAAATATCATCCTGAGTGAGGTGGTTACCTTCATTCAGACCCAGAAAGAGACATATGGTATGTACTCATTTATAAGTACATATTAGCAATAAAGTACAGGAAAACCATGCTATAATCCACAAACCCAAAGCAGCCAGGGAGGGCCCAAGGGAAGATGCTCGAACCTCACTCAGAAGGGGAAGTAAAATAGACATCCGAAGTAGATGGAAAGAGGGAACTCTGTGTAAGAGGGGTTGGAGAGGGTAATGGGAACTGGAAATCAGGTATGGGGAATGGGAATGGGGGGGGTGAGAGAATACCAGGAGAGAGAACAAGAATCGGTGTATGTGCCCTGTCTCTCTGGGAGAGGAGAAGCTCCTGGGAATCTATGAGGGTGACCCTAGCTGAGACTTCTAGCAGTGGTGAATATGGAGCCTGAAGTTACCAGTGGAGTGAGGGAGACACCAACCCACCCATAAAACTTTAGACTTGCCTATTAGAAGTGTAGGGATAAAGATGGAACAGAGATTGAAGGAATGGCAAACCAATGACTAGCCCAACTTGAGACCTACCCTATGGAAGAGAGCTAACCTCTGATACTATTGATACTCTGCTATGCTTGCAGACAGAAGCCTAGCATAACTGTTTCCTAAGATGCTTCTGCCAGCAGTTAATGGAGATAGATGCAGAGATCCACAGCTAAACAATAGGCTGAGCTCTCGGCATAGGAGGAAGGATTGAGGGATCTTGGAGAGGTCAAGAAGACCTACAGAGTAAACTAACCTGGGCCCATGGTGGCTCAGAGACTGAACCACCAAGCTGGACCTAGACCCTCTACACATATGTAGCAGAAGTGCAGCTTGGTCATCATGTGGGTCCCTACTAATGGGAGTAGGGGCTGTCTCTGACTCTGTTGCTTGCTCTTGGATCCCTTTCCTCTAGCTGGGCTGCCTTTTCTAGCCTCAGTGGGAGAGGATGCACTTAGTCCAGCTGCAACTTGAGGTACACAGGTGGGTTGGTACCCCTTGGGGGACTCTCCTTCTCTGAGGAGAGGGGGTGAGGGGGTCATAAGGGTAGGACTTGGAGGAGAGGAGAGAGGGGGCTAGGGTCAGGCTGTAAATGGATTAAATAAATAAACAAACAAACAAATGGGAAAACTTATACTAAAAAATGTGGTAACACATAGATTAATATGAATGGGTTAACATAGATGATAAGATCTAGTTGTTAAAACAGGCCTAAGGCTATTATAAATAAAAAAGAAATGCAAAGTAAATGATCTTTTTCCTTTTTTTTTTGAAACAATCTCACTGTGTAGTCCTGGTTGTCAGGCTGGCTTCAAATTCAGAGTTCTACCCACATCTTAGTGCTGGTATCAAAAGCGTGGCCATCCATGCCCAGCTCATTGATAATGCTCTTAATTTTATTTTTAGGTTACTTTCAGAATTGACTTGTACTCATCAAGGAAAGTAACTTTTCATGTGGAATTTAAGACTGCTCCTTTGTACCACAATGACTAGGAATGTAGCCTGGTAATGTTTAAATTTTCCTTAAAAAGACTTAAGTATTAATGAATGGTGTCCAAGTCACTAAGCTATCCCTGGTGGGATTCAAATGAAGCATACAGACCACTCAGCCTCTCCCTGGAGAGCAGCTCTGGCTTTACTTCCCCCCAGTTCAGAGCAGAACCCACTAGGAACTGTTTATTCTTCTCAACTAAGACTTTAAATTCTGATCTTCTCAACTTCCACTCTGGTAATATTCTGTTTAGTTGCTAATGCTTTGTATTTTGTATTTTGAGATCAGCCACTCCACAGAGCACCCAAGTGCCTGCCAGTTAGCTTCAAAGGCTAGTCATAGTGACTATTCTAAGCTGAAGGTCATCAAAGGAATGTCCTTTCATCCTATTTTCTTCCTAATTATCAGAACAAAAGTTCCATATACAAAACAGTCCAGATGGAAAACAGTGCAGAACCAGCACAAGGTTCACTTAAAATCAGCTGTCTTCTGCGGAGATGGAGAGACACACTTGTGAGACGCCCGGTTCTAAAGATTTGTTTAAGGTTTGTTTCTTTCTTTTCTTTCTGGTGCTGGAAATGAAAATCAGGCCCTGTGTCTGTTAAGCACATGTTCCACCCTGAGCTATACCTCAGTCTCTAGGTTTTAGATGTCACCATTAAGGGATAAACAGAACAACAAAGCCTAGATTATAAATGTTGAGCTTAGGGTTAACTAAGCAGCCACATACTTGTTCAGAGGATGCTTCTGTAGTTCACAGAGGGAGCCCTGATTTCCTAAAGGTCAGCTAATTTTTGAAACAATGTCTTTATTTTTTTAATTTTTTTTAAAAGTTATTTATTTATTATGTATACAATGTTCTGTCTGCCTGTAGACCTGCATGCCAGAAGAGGGCATCACTTTTCATTATAGATGGTTGTGAGCCCACCATGTGATTGCTGGGAATTGAACTCAGGACCTCTGGAAGAGCAGCCAGTGCTCTTAACCTCTGAGCCATCTCTCCAGCCCTGCAATGTCTTGTTGATGTGCTGCTGCTGCTGTGCCTGGCTGGTTAGCACAGTGATTAAGGACTGACTACGGTGGATTGTTGAAGAGTTGGCTCAGAGGTTAAGAGTGTTTGCTGAATCAAAACGACCCTGAGATATCACCTTACACCCATCAGAATGGTCAAGATGAAAAACCCAAGCAATAACACATGCTGGAGAGGTTGTGGAGAAAGGGGAACCCTCCTCCACTGCTGGTGGGAATGTAAACTGGTACAACCACTCTGGAAAGCTATCTGGCGCTTTCTAAGACAAATAGGAATAGTGCTTCCTCCAGACCCAGCTATACTACTGCTAGGTATATACCCAAAGTTTGTTCAAGTACACAAAAAGGACACTTGCTCAACCATGTTTATAGCAGCTCTATTTGTAATAGCCAGAACCTGGAAACAACCCAGATGTCCATCAACGGTGGAATGGGTACAGAAATTGTGGTATTTTTATACAATGGAATACTACTCAGCAATCAAAAAGGAGGAAATCATGAAATTTGCAGGCAAATGGTGGGATCTAGAAAAGAACATTCTGAGTGAAATATCCCAGAAGGAGAAAGACAAACATGGGATATACTCACTTATATAGACCTATAAGATATGATAAACATAATGAAATCTATACACCTAAAAAAGATAATCAATTGAGCGGACATGGGGTAAGATGATCAATCCTCATTTAGAAAGACAGATGGGATGTGCATTGAACGTATGACAGGAGTCTACTGAGCGCATCTGAAAGACTCTAACTAGCAGTGTTTTCAAAGCAAAGACTCATGACCAAACCTTTGGCAGAGTACAGGGAATCATAAGAAAGAAGGGGAGTTAGTCTGATGGGGAAAGGATAGGAGCTCCACAAGGACCAAATATATCTGGGCACAGGGTCTTTTCTGAGACTGACATTCAACCAAGGACCATGTATGGATATAACCTAGAACCTCCACTCAGATGTAGCCTGTGGTAGCTCAGTAACCAATTGGTTTCCCAAAGTGAGGGGAACAGGGACTATTTCTAACAGGAACTCGATGACTGGCTCTTTGGTCTCCCCACCCCCGAAGGGAGGAGCAGTCCTGTTAGACCACAGAGGAGGGCTTTGCAGCCAGTCCTGAAGATACCTGATAAAACAGGATCAGATGAATGGGGAGGAGGTCCCCCCTATCAGTGGACTTGGAAAGGGGCACGGTGGAGATGAGGGAGGGAGGGAGGGACTGGGAGGGAATGAGGGATGGGGACATGGCTGGGATACAGAGTTAATAAAATGTAACTGATTAAAAACAAACAAACAAACAAACCTCCAGAATGGGAGACTTTGGTCCAGATGCACAAAATAAAAAAATGAAAGAAAAAAAAAAAAAAAAGAGTGTTTGCTGTTCTTGCAGAGGACTGGAGTTAGGTTCCCAGTACCCATGTTTGGTGGCTCATATATACCTGCAACTCCAGCTGTGGAGTACCTGCTGCCCTCTTCTGACCTCTTGCTCTCTCACTCTCACACACACACATACAAATAAGTAAACTTTAAGAACTGACTACTATTAAAAACAAAAAACCAAAAACCTGTCTGCCTGGGTCTGTATTCTGGCTTTGCTATGTGACTGGACAAATCAGTTAACTTTTCTGTTCCTTGGATGCCTCACCTATAAAATGGAATCAATAACAGTACCTACCTTACAGATGTGTTACGAAGATTAAATACAGGCTTAGCAACTAGGATAGCTGCAGGCTTAGAAAACACTACTTCTTAGACCAAAAACAAATCAGTAATAGATACTGGCTCCTGATTTTTTTATTTTTATTTTTTTAGGGCTTTTGCCTTGTAGCCCAGGGTGGTCTTCAATTCCAGATTCTCTTGGTTTGGCCTACTATTACAGATATGCATCACCACACCCAGATTTCCCTATGCAGATCCAGTTTTTTTTCATACTTATTATGTTCCAACACATACGGAAGGTTCAAATTCTCTTTGAAACAGCTATGTTAAACTTCTGGAAGGGTCTCCTCAGGAGGCAAACAGTATTATCTATTAAATACTTTACACAATCTAACACTGGGCTACATCCTCAGTCAGCACATTCACTTTTGTTTATGATCTTATTAAGAATCCTGCATTGGGGCTGGGGAGATGGCTCAATGGATGAAGTGCTTGCTCTGGAGGAGTTGGGGATCCTTTGAATTCACTTTAAAGCTTTGAAGGTATGTCAGCTGCCTGTAAATCCCAGCACTTGGGAAGGAACAGTAAGTGATTCCCATAGCAAGATGGTTAGCTAGGTTAGCAGCAATGGACCATTCTGAGCTCAGAGAAGGTATGAAAAGCTATGAAGACAGCAGACATGGCTTTATGCCTCCACATGCATGGGAACTCACACATGTAAAAATCTAACCTGTGATCTTGGATCTAGCGATATACAGTTCGGTGGTAGAACATCTGCCTCAGCATGTGTGAGGCAGTGAAAAGAATCCTGTGATTTTGGAAAGCAAAAGACAAATTACCTTTGTATGCCTGAGGCACCGTATAAAACCCTTATCACAGTGTTTCCTATGTATAAATCATTTTAATACATAGAACAAGAGCTGGCAGCTCAGCAGAGACTTCCGAGGACAGGCACGGTTGGAGTCATGGAGGTCAGCCTGTTCTACTTTCTTTTCTTACAGTGTGAAGTACACAATTCTGCCTTCTAGGAGACTACCAGGCCAATAGGAGGCACTCAGTAAAAATTTCCTAAATGCTGCAGATGAAGTATCAGGGGCTGAAGTCAGCAGAAACGCTCATAGAAAAAATAATGGTATTTGTTGGACACGGTAGGGCTTGGTTAAATACTTACTTTGTGTACGACAGAGATGACCTTGTACTCATAAATTACTTTCCGCTTATTTCTTAAAACAAAACAAAAAAGAGATCCTTCGTAAAATAAATCTCAGAACAAACCAGACGCTTAAGTCGATTTGGAGCCTGTGCTGAGGCTAATTATGACAACCGTTGGGTTCTACCAACAATGATTCCAGTGCGTTCCACCTGAACAAACGGATCACCATGCAAACCAAATTGATGCAGCAGCTCTCTCTCTCTCGGGGGAAATGAAGAAAGGTGCTGGAAATGGGAAGAGCGAGCACACAAGTCCTAGCCACGCTAACTCCACCCAAGGCACGCTTCCCACGCAGCAATTCGTGAGGAAGCCAAGGCTCGCGGCCGCTCCACTGCGCAGGCGCCAACCCTCCGCCCGCAAGTTCAATCGGAAGAAATTGCCTTTGCACACGCCCGGCGCGGGAAAGCCTCCAGGGTCTCTTTCCACCTTCTCAGTCTTGGCAGGTAGGATCGTAAAGGCCAACACCTCACCGAAGGTTCTGGAAGCCTGGACTACTTACCTCAGTAGCTTGTGCACTTTGACCGGCGGCCCCGCCCCCTGATCGTGCAGCACGGCCTCGTTCACTACGCGATAGACAGCGGCCTGCGCGAGCCCACCTGGGCTATGGGATTTTTATGTCAGCGTGCGCCGGTTCCTGTGGCTGTGCGTTTATAGGGCAGCGCCAGCACGCATGCGTCGGGTGGGCGTGGCCGGAGCTGAACCAGCGCGAGCTCTCCGAGAACACTTCCGGGTCACTCTGTGGCGGTGTTTTCAGGCGTAGGGGCTTTATTTTCTTTTATGTTTTAGATCTTAAGCATCTCTCACGATAATTACTGGAAAGTCATATATACTTCTCCGTCTCCAAACCTCTATGACACAGGGCTAGTCCGTTTTCGTCCTTGAAAATTAGATAAGTATGCACCACAGCCACTTCGTGCTCAGAACGAAACTTTATAAAGGCTACTTTTGTTCAGAACTTGTTTTTTGAAGTGGGGAAGGGATGCTAAAGGACTAGCACACCAGGGTGTCAAGTCATAAGACTGTTGATAATTGTATCAACGTTGACTTTCTGTGCTTTCAAAACACAAACCTCATTCCCTCCCCAATCTCACCCTCCCTTACTGATCTAATTTTAAAGAAAGATAAAAGGAGGATTTATTTTTCAGGACTTTACCAGAATATCATCTGGCGAAAGTGTCATGGATGTTTTACGTCCACAGCTTATAACAATCGATGGACGGAATTATAGAAAGAATCCTATCCAGGAAAAAAGTTACCAACATGAAGAAGATGAGGGTTTCTATCAAGGTAATCCTAGTTGCTCTTAGGTCAGATGAGAAGTAAAATGTTCTTTGTACTGTGGGCAGTTCTTTGTTTTGCTGCTGTTCAGTGGTTCTGACAAACCTGATCTCAAATGAGGCATTCTTGGTTGTATTTCATGTGTCAAGATATATTTCATCTTGTACAGAGGCTTAAATGCCATGTGGAATCATTTTTTTCCATTCTTTTTTTTTTTTTTTTTAGAGATTTATTTATTTGTTATTATTTATACAGCATCCTGCCTGCATACCTGAAGAGGGCACCAGATCTCACTGTAGGTTGTTCTGAGTCACCATGTGCTTGCTGGGAATTGAACTCAGGACCTTTGGAAGAACAGCCAGTGTTCTTAACCTCTGAGCCATCTCTCCAGGCCCCTCTATTTTATTTTCAATGATGTGTTTGAGCCGTGTATGCTGTGTGTGTGTGTGTCATGATTGTATGTATGCATGTATATGTGTGTGTATGTGTGTGTGTACATGGGATCATGGGTGCCCAAAAAAACCTGAAGAGGGTATTGGATCTCCTGGAGCTGGACATACAGGTGGTTGTGAGCCACCCAGTATGAGTATTGGCATCTGAACTCAGGTCACCTACAAGAGCAGTAAGAGCTCTTGACTGTTGAACCCCCATGTGGAGTAATTATTAGTAATTATTGTTAACTCTTAGTGTTCTGTGGCAAAATCAAGCCCCTTTATCTGTGAAATTGTAAACAAGGAATGATTTTATTTTTTGTTATTTAAAAAAGTAAATTTATTTCTTTATTTATCTATCTATTTATTTATTTTTGAGGCAGAGTCTCTCTATTATGTAGCCCTGGCTGTCCTGGAACTCACTATTTAGATCAGGCTGGCCTTAACTTAATAGAGATCCACCTGCCTCTGTCTCCCCAGTGCTGGAATTAAAGGGGTGCACCACCATGTCTGGCTAAGATATGAATTATTGAAATAAATAGGTGAAGGATTTAGTACAGTGTCAGATGATGTTAAATATTATGATTATGTTTTTTTCTTTGTAGTCATGTGTTAATAGTTCCAAAGACACACTGTATTTTAACACACAGTAATTTTGTAAACTGAATAGTTGAGGTGGCTGATAAATAAGGTTAGTGTTAATGCATAAACAGGGCTCTCAGGTTCTATGCAACTTTCCCTTTTTGGTTCCTGAGATTTTCACTGAGCCCTAAACCTTCGGGATCACTTTCCCTTTGATTCTTTTTACTGTCTGCAGTCATCCTTGAGCTTTGAGGTCCTGTTTTTTATTCTGATTCTTTCTCTCCCCACCTCTCCTTACTACATAGCTCAGGCTAGTGCTCTTCCTGCCTCGGCCTCCCAAATGCTGGGACTTCTTCAGGTGTATGTCAGTCTGCCTGGCCTCTCTTTTTTCTATGTTGAGATTTTATGGAATAAGTTCTCCCAGTATCATTCTTATTTATTCATAATTCGTTGAAGTAATTTTGTGTCATAATACTAAAAAGTACTGACTTCTAGACATAAAAAGGATTTGTTTTGTGTGAACTTCATCTCAAAAGAACAATAGTAAAACATGTTTAGAACCTTAACTTTCTAAGAGAAAGCAGCTAAATATTTGGTATGTATATACTGCTTTCCCAAGCTTCTGAGACTGAGGGCTTTAAAATAATCATCGTGTTCTTTTTATTATTTATTTTTTATGTATAAGTGCTCTATCTGCATGTACATCTGCATTCCAGAAGAGGACAACAGATGTCAGTATAGATGGTTGTAAACCACCATGTGGTTGCTGGGAATTGAACTCAGGACCTCTGGAAGAGCAGAGAGTGCTCTTAACCGCTGAGCCATTTCTCCAGCTTCTTCTTTTTATTCTTTATTTCTTCTGTGAACAGACTGTGGTACTAAAGCAATAGTCAGGCTGTTCTTTGTACTTGTACTTGCCTCCTTAAACCCAGAGAGCTAAGGAGGGGGCTGTTTTCCATTAATCAGCTGCATTCAAAGGTGTTGTGGTTTCTTTGCAGATTCTATGGAATACTCTGATGAGCCCTGCGATGCCTATGAGGTGGAGCAGACCCCTCAGGGATTCCGGTCTACTGTCATTGCCCCTAGCCTGCTCTACAAGTGAGTGACTGAGTGCCCCATCAGTTTTAGGGAACTCAGCAGGAAGCCGCCTCTTCAGTCTGTCACATTTACTGTGATACTTGATTACTGATGATTAGAGTTTAGTGTTTTGTGTCCTGAAATGTCAGAGGACTGATTACAGATTAATATAATCATTTTGTGCTTATTGCCATATCCTGTTGACTTTTACTTTTAAATATCCTTTGACTCTACCATTTATCTTCACTGCTACCCTTTTCTTTTCTATGGATTTCTTTTAAAAAATATTTAATGTGTATGTGTAATGCTGCCATGTATGTATGTATGTATGTATGTTTATGTGCACCTATGTATCTGGTACCCAAGGAGAATAGAGGAGCTTGTTGAGACCTCTGAAACTCTAGTGAGGCACCTGATGTGGATAGCAGGAACTGAACCTGGGTCCTGTGCAAGAGCAGCAAGGGCTCTTAACCACTGAACCATCTCTTCAGCCCCTCTGTGGATTTTCTAAAATAGCCCTCAATAGTCTCTCTGAATCCATGATCTCTTTTTAGTACCTCGAATTGGAAGTGTAATGATTTAAAAATAATTTTTCTTTTTTTTTGAGATTTGTTTTTCTGTCATTTGGTATTTTGCCTGTATCTATGTCTGTGCACCACATGTATGCAATACCTGTGGAGGCCAGAAGAGGTCACTGTATTTCATGGAACTGGAGATGGTTCTTAGCCACAATGTTAGTTATGATCATGCCTTAGGTGATTTTGTTTTTTTCCTTTCCCTTCTTCCTTTTTTTCTCTCTCTCCGTAGCTTATATTACTTTTTCTCTGTCTGTGCTTAGGGTTAGAATACCCATCTGATTTTTTCAGTTCCTCCTATGTGCCCTGGTTTCCCTAGCCTTTGAGTTCATCTGTGTGGTGTGCCTTTTGCTTCAGTCTTTTTTCTTACCGGGCTAAATTCTCCTTTCTAGAGAAGCTTGTTTTGCTCCTGGTCATCCCTGCCAATCACTGATTATCTTACTGTATGTGGATATAATGCCCCTAATTGTGGTTTGCAGCATTTATCATCGTCTGTGTTTGTATTTATCTATGTGCTGCTTGATGTCCCCTGTGGGAAGCTTCTCGAAGGCAGGGATGTATCTGTTTCATTAATCCTTAGTGCTTATCAAGACTGTTATCTTTTTTCGAGGATCATCGTTTTGAATTGCTTATGAACTTTGCTGTCATGTCAGCATATGCTTGTGCACATGTTCTCTCAAGCTGTTCCTCACACTAACCAACAGTAGAATGCTGTCAGCAGCTGAGCTTTTGGGCTTGCCTGGGAAGGTCAGCTGGTCTAAAAAATTACATCATTCCTTGCTGTTTTTCTGTTATACCAGATGAGTTAGGTCTGCCCTGGGTGGGATTGCTACAAATATATACTCAAATACATTTGAACCCTAGTAGTTCCTTTTTATCATCCTTGGGAACATTCTGAAATACCTATTGTGGATAATACTCTCCTTGAATGTAGCCAAAAGGGAAAACAAAGCGAACCCTGACAGTTCACCTTCTTCCTAGAAAAGGCTGACATTTTCTCCTAGGAGACGTGATTTTAAAATGACATGACTCAGCTTTCTGGAAAAAAAAAAGAAAAGAGTGTAACTCGTCTTAATGTTTATAAGTGCTACTGCTAAAGTGTGTCAGAATTTCTTAGATGTCTGATTCTGATGAGGACCTTTTGCATTCTGTGGACTCCTAAGTTCTTGTATTCCTGATGAACATATGGATGTTAGATTAGATGTTGGTCCTACTAAACCCTAATTAATAGATAATATTTACAGAGAAGACCCCTAAGCCCCAAACCTTTTCTTTCCTTTCTCTATCCCCTTCCCCTTCCAGTAGGGGCTCCTAATAGCCCAGACTGGGCTGGAACATGTAGTGTACCTGCTTCAGTCTCCCATCTGCTGAGATTTCAGGTGTGCACCACATTCGTGCTGGGAGATTCCCTATTTCATTTCTGTGGGCTTATTTGGGTCAAGGTTTTGCAGTGCTTGGGATGAAACCCAGGGCCTCTTTCCACATTGCTGGATAAGTGCTCTATCACTGAGCTGTGTCCCCAGCTGAACATCTCATTATTGGAAAAAACTGTCCTACTACAGTAGATATCAGTGGCTTTGTTATTCCATGTAAAGGCAGTTGACTGAGGACTACAGGCATGCCCCAGCAGTACAGTATAAGTGAGGTCTTAGGTTCAGTTCCTGAACACTTCTGTAAAATAATATTTTCAGACACTGTCAGCTATGGTATTGGGTGTGTAATTGAAATAATAGAAGTTGAAATAATGTTGATGACAAGGGGCTTTCTGTTAGCTTTATCATCCTGTGAT
Organism: Meriones unguiculatus; assembly: GCF_030254825.1. Lineage (NCBI taxonomy): Eukaryota > Metazoa > Chordata > Mammalia > Rodentia > Muridae > Meriones > Meriones unguiculatus. The sequence continues at coordinate 26,999,577 of NC_083363.1, read as the reverse complement.
GGTTTCTTAGTGCTTTATAGATTCAGAAACCCTCCTAGGATCCAGTAGACTCATCCAATTAGTACTTCTAATACTGTAGGTTCCAAAAGATAACCTTGATTGTTAGTATTATTTATACTTGAGGCCCAGACAAGGAATTGGTAGTGAATGGCTGAAATGGGGTAGGTGAAAGCTGGGAGGGAAGGGCAGGGGGTGTATTAGTTTGTCCATTCTTCAGGGGGAGGTCAAAAGTTGGCTCCACTCTGATTGCTGTGAGTCATCAGATTTTTAGTATTTTAGAACCTGCACACATACAAATACAGTAACAATGTGTGTAGTATTAATATAATATTATAATATATATTATATCTGTAGTGAAATCTCCCAGACAAAACATTAATATGTGCTGTGCTTAATTTGAGGGTCACATGCTTGCTTCTGGTACCCTTTTTCTTCTTCCTGTTTTTGAGACAAGCTTTTTCCCCCTCTCTCCCTGTATTCTAGAATAGTCGTGAACTTACTGATCTTCCTTAGCCTCCTAAATACTGAATCCAGATTAGCAAACATGGCTCTTTTTGTGCATTACAAACCATCTGAATGGTAACTCCTGACCTCTTTTCTAAGCTCTTTACCCTTTGTGGTTGACAGAGAATGGTCTCCATAGGCTTATATATTTGAATGTTTGGTTCACAGTTGGTGGATTGTTTAGGAAAGATTAGGAGGTATGGCCTTGTTCAAGGAGTATAGTCATTCAGGGTGGGCTTTGAGATTTCAAAAGCCCACACTGGGCCCAGTCTCACTTACTCTCTACCTCATAGTTGTAGATAAGATGTGAGCCCTCAGCTACTGCTGACAGTGCCATGCCTGCTTGCTTGCTGCCATGCTCCACACCATGGTGGTCATGGACTAACCCTCTGAAACTTTGAGCAAACCCTCAATTCAATGCTTTCTTGTATAAGTTGCCTTGGTCATAGAATCTTCATAGCAATAGAACAGTAACTAGGACACCCTTATTTAAACAATGTTGTAATAAATAAAAAATAAGTGAGCTGTTGGGTTATATATTGTTTATTATTAGTCCTGAGATTATTATGGTGGTATTATTTAACCTATCACAAATAATGAGGCACAGACACCTGTTAGATTTTATAATTGCCTTATTTATCTTAGACTAGCAGATACTCCTACCTATGCTGTTTACCTACCTTATTATCTGTCTCCCAGCCCCCATCCAATGCCATCCACCTCAATCCTCCTCATTTGGTCTACCTTCAATCCATAATCACATTTGACTTGCTTGTATTCTACATCTGGGCCGTTTTATGCCATTATAGGTAGCTTCCACATGGTTTCTTCATGCTAATCCATCCTGGTGTCGTCCTTCTTCCTCTCTTCCAGTCTGTTTCCCATGATTCTCTTGAACCTGAAGCCCAGGAACCCTAGCCACGCCTATCCCATTATCCCTTGCCCAGGTAAAGGTAGTTTAATCAACCAATCAGATATAATGACATAGGCAGGTTTACACAACAAGGATAGTTTTAACCAGATCTTGAGGGATAGCATCAGAACAACCCCCAACAAAACAATCAAGGTTAGTCCCTTGATTAACTTATAGTTAATTTTAACTTATAAAATTAACTTATAGTTATTTTTTTTTTCTCCAAAGTGAGCAAACTTCTACTTTAAACTGTAGATCCATCGGTAGCTGAAAGCACTATTTGAGACTGTGTCTGCTTTCTCTGGTTGCACTGCAGCCCCAGATTTTGAATCTGATTTGAGAAGTAGACAGGTGCCAGGCATGGGAAATTCTGTTTGCACGTTGAATCAGTGATGGCATCATTTTTCCTGTGAGTGAGGAAAGCATGTTCTATAAAGCTTAGTGACTTGTATTTCTCTATTTATATTGAACATCTACTGAAATGTTGTCCTAATTGGGAATATCTCTGGCCACATGGAACTTAAAACGTATATATATATATATATATATATATATATATATATATTTTTTTTTTTTTTTTAAATTATAGGCACATAGTTGGAAAGAGAGGGGATACCAAGAAGAAAATAGAGGTGGAGACTAAAACATCTATTAGCATTCCTAAACCTGGACAAGAAGGAGAGATTGGTGAGACTTACTTCTCTTTATTTTTTATAGATGTACAGAAACATACCCAACCTTTAAATTGTTTTAAATTACATTTATTTTGTGTGTGTGTGTCTGTGTCTGTGTGTGGGTCATAGTACTGTAACATGGAGGTCAGAGGACAATATACTGGAGTTGGCTCTCTCTTTCCAGTATGTATGTTCTGGGTATTTATCAAAGATTGTCAGGTTTGAAGTGCCTTTATCTATTGAGCCAACTCACTTCTTACTTCCAACCTCCACCCCTTTTTTTAGATAGTGTGTCATATAGCCCAGGTTGGCCTTAAATTTTACTATGTAAATGAGGCTGGTCTTCAACTCCTGATCTTTTTGTCTCCATTTCGCAAGTGCTAGGATTGGAGGCATTTGCTACCACTTGTGTCTAAGATACTTAAGTATTTATGTGAGTGAGTGTTTGTTAAAGGTTCTCTGTGTGTGAAAGTATGTCTGTTAAAGGCTCTGTGTGTGAGAGTGTGTGTGTGTTGTGCATGTGTTCCTGTGGGTATGTATGCATCTGCACATCTGTGTGTGTGGAAGCCAGAGGTTATCAGGTGTCTTTCTTCCTCAGTTGCTCTCCATCTTATTTATCTATTTGTTAATTTTGTTCTCTCACTGAAACTGGAACTTGCTGATTTGTCTAGCCTAGCTGGCCAGCAAGCCCCCAGGACCCCTCTGTCTTCACTGCACCCCTCCTTCCCCATCCCCATCCCCTGCACTGGAGTTACAGATGTGCTCTCCACACTCAGGTTTTATGTGGATTCTGGGGATCCAAACTTAGGTTTTAGTGCTTGTGCTGCCAGCACTTTATGGGCCAAGCCACCTTCCTAGCCCCAGATACATTATTTTCGAGGTCATTGCTTCTATTAAACTCACTAGCAGCTTTCTTTGCTTTGGTGCTGCTGTCCCTATCCCTCCCCCAGCTTCATTCTCATGCTCAGAGTCCTTTTAGACCCCTAGAGTTGACAATATTGGATGGCATCTGCCTGTCTAGTATTTGTGGACTCTTGAATCTGTTTTTTTTTTCCCTCTTGCTTGCAGTAATCACTGGCCAGCATCGAAATGGTGTGGTTTCAGCCCGAACTCGGATTGATGTCCTCCTGCACACATTCAGGAGGAGGCAGCCCTTCACTCACTTCCTTTCCTTTTTCCTTAATGAAGTAGAAGTTCAGGAAAGATTTCTAAAGTTCCAGGAGGAAGTGCTGGAGACATGTTCCAAGGTAAGCAGAAAACAAAATCAAAACTTTTTTTTTTAAAGTAAGAAATGGTTCATAATTCAAATAGGAATATAGACATATATGCCCATATGTTTTTATATATGATATGGAACATTTCTTTGTTAATTTTGTGTGGGGTACAACCACCCATGTAGAGGCCACAGGTTGATGTTAGCCCTGGGGTCCTCCTGTCTCTGGCCCCCTACCTGTCCTTCCCATGCTAAAGATAGAGATGTATGCCATAGCACCTGGCTTTTATGTGGGGCCTGGGAATCTGAAATCTGGTCCCCTTACTTGTGCAGTGAGCATTTTACCTACTGAACCATCTCCTTGGTCCTCTCTATTCTTTTTAATTTTCAGTTATTTTTATTTTATGTATTTGTGAGTTTTGCCTACACGTGTATATCTGTGTGCCATGTGTTTGTTGCCTGTTGTCTGAAGAGACCAGAAGAGAATATTGATCTTCTGGCACTGGAGTTGCTTTATAGCTGAGGATTATTTTGAACTCTGGCTCCTCCTGCCAGCACCTCCCAAGAACTGGAATTACAGATTTGTACCACCGTGCCTGGCATAAAAGGCCATTTCTACATGTACAGTATTTAATGCCATGCATTTTCAATGGGAGGATGAAGGAAGTACCATTATCTGCTGATCTTCTATCTTCATGCAGGCAGTTGTGGCTCATTTGGGGTTAGTACCATGATAAAGATAAATTTGTGTATAGAACTCTAAGGCTGGAGAGATGGCTCACTGTTTTGAGCACTGACTTCTAGAGGACTTGGGTTCAGTTTCTAATACCCACATGGCAGTTCAGAACTGTCTATAACTCCAGTCTAGGGGATGCAATGTCCTCTTCTGGCCTCTGTGGGAACCAGGTACTCATGCAGGGCACACACACTCATACACTTAGATAAAATAAATTAACCATTAGAATGGTTACATAGCAGTGAAATTCTTGTGACTAGGATAACAGATAAACAGACTTTAGCTCAGCATGGTAGTACACACCTTCAATCGAGGCATTTCAAGGCAAGACAAGAGACTCTGTAGTTTAGGATCAGTCTGGGATAAATAGACTTTTTAAAAAACAGAAAGGACAACAACAAAAATTAGGAAGCAAACCAAATAAGGTCATGAAGCAGCTACAGACCCTGTAGTTGCTTTCCCACCACATGTGTAGAACATGCTGTAACCCCAGCACTCATGATACCCAAAGAAGGAGGAGCTTGAGTTTGAGGCTAGCCTGAAGTGCTTAGTGAGACCCAGTCCAAAAAACAAACAAAAACTAGACCAGGATGGCTATGTATGATTTTATATTGTGCTTTGTTTGAAACAGCATTCTATCATGAATATTGTGTGGGACAAATCCCTCAATCTCTCAGCTGTTCTTTGGAGATCAAATATGAAATTACAATAGTCATGACTAAAGTAAGATAACATATTTGAAATGACTTCTTTCCCTCCCTTTACTTCTTGCTCTCTTTCTCTCTTTTCTTTCTTCTATCCCAACAGCAGTTTTCTCTCCTTCCTTTCCCCACAGCCTCTTCCCCTCACTTTCCCTCTGCCTCCTCATCCACTCTTCTTCCATTTCTTTTCAGAAAATGGCAGACCTCCCATAGATATCAGTCAACCATGGAATACCAAGTTGTAGTAAGACTAGATACCTCCCCTCATATTGAAGTTGGATGAGGCAACCCAGTAGGAGGAAAGGCCTATTAATTAAAGTAGGCACAAGAGTCAGAGACAGCCTCTGTTCTCATTGTTAGGAGTCCACAAGAAGACCAAGCTACACAATTGTAACATATATAGAGAGAGCCTCGGTCGTTCCTATGCAGGCTCCCTGGTTGTCAGTTCAGGCTCTGAGGCCCCTGTGAGCACAGGTTGGTTAATTCTGTGGGTTTTCTTGTGGTGTCCTTGGGTTTTGGTTTTCTTGGGTCACTCTTTAGGTTTATAATTCTTCCTTCCTCTTCCAGAGGCAATGTCTCTCCCTCTTGGCATGGGTCTCAAGCTGGACCTGTCATTGGTTGGCCATTCCCACAAAAATTTCTGTGCCACCTTATCCCAGCATATATTGTAGGCAGGACAATATATATATTAGAATGGTTACATACCAAAAAAATTATATATATATAATATATAATTATATAAAATATATAAAAATTATATAAAATATATAAATATATATATTAAAATTATATATATAAAAACAAACCAAAAAATTATATATTTATAATTTTTATATATTTTATATAATTTTTATATATAAAAAATATAAAAATTATATATATATAATTTTTTTGGTTTGTTTTTTGTTTTGAGACAGGATTTCTCTGTGTAGCCTTGGCTGAACTGGACTCTCTTTGTAAAGCAGGCTGGCCTTGATCTCACAGATCTGCCTCTGCCTCTTGAGTACTGGGCCTATGCCAGGGCTCTTCCTCCCCTCCCTCAATTCCCCCAACACTCCTCCCTCCTTTTTTTTTTTTTTTTTTCTGTGATAGGGGCTTTTGCTGTATTGCCTAGGCTGGAATTCCTGGGTTCAAGCAGTCCTCCTTCTTTAGCCTCTTGTATAGCTGAGATGACAGGATGTGACATCATACTTGTCTTAGATAACTTAGTTTTTTAATGCTATTTGGTATTCGATTTAACATAATCATTTTCTGTTTTTCATTACTGTAATTATGCTGTCCTGATTTGTTTCTTTCTTAATTGGAAATGGAGTATGTGCTTGAGTCATTTTCTTGTATTTATCTAAATTGTCTTCAAGAAATTTATGTCCTCCAAAGAATTTTCTTTAGACTTCTTTCTCCAGTTTTGTCAATTCTAGATGTTCTTCTTCTTCTGTTTATTATTTTTGTCTTATTAAAGGATGAATGAGGCACAAGTTTTATTTCTAGACTCTTCATTACAAAGTGTGTTTCAAAGGAAACCCAGTAGTACACATCATAGAGTGGATGCTGTGCAGGGAAGATTTTTGTTAGATTGTAGTATTTTCAAGTTACTTGTCTTTTCAGCACTTGCAGGTTCTGCATTTAGGTCATGGTTTAAACAGCTGTTTCAAGCTAAGGTACAAGCACAGCTATAAAGATTATAAAGATACCAGATCTGTTCTGTACACCAGATGGTGTAACTTAACTCAGATAGCATTAATCTTCCCAAACAAGTTTGCTGAAACATCTCCCAGAGGCTGGAGAGGGAGATGGTGGGGAAAGGTGTTTGAGTTCAGCCTGACAAACTCCAGCTCAAATGCTGGGGTTACATGGCAGAAGGAGACAACTGACTTGCACAAGTTGTCCTCTCTTCTCCACGTGGGTGACTCCCCCCCCCCCCAAGAGGAGACCATACTCCTAAAGAAAACTGACTCTTCCTCTCTGGCAGCCTTTGCAAGGAGCTCCTCCACTCTCTCCCTGCCTGAATGTTCTCTGCTCTTCTCCTGTGCAAGCAGCCACAGCTACTGTGAGCTAATGAGTGCATTAGATATTTATGTACAGAACTGCTGTTTGCCTATGGACCTTTCTCTTTTCTTTTTAAAGATTTATTACCTTTTAAAAATTGCATGTATATGGTGCAGTGCCTGTGGAGGCCAGAAGAGGGGAAAGGGTCCTCTGGAACTGGAGTTGTTGGACACTGTGAGACACCATATGGGTGATGGGAATTGAACCTGAGTCCTCTGAGAACAGCCAATGTTCTTAATTGCTGAGCCATCTTTCCAGCCCTGGAACTTTGGCCATTCAAAATTTTCTCCTCTGCTCTTTTTTTTTTTGTTTGTTTGTTTGTTTTCTGAACCTTGGGAGTTTTTTTTTTTTTTTTAAATGTGGATGGTCTTAAGAGTTTGAAGTTTAAAAAAATAGTATATTAGAAATTATCTTACAGTGAAATTAACTCTGGGGTGTACATTTGTATGGATTCTAACAGCTGCATAGATTTCTGTGACTGTCACACTGTTCAAATCTAGAGCAGGCTCATGGCCACAGGCAGTTCCTTCAGAGCTGGGTTTCCCATTAATTTTTGTCTTCCTGAGAATGTTGTCTTCATGGAGTCATGCTGATAGGCTGTTGCCACAGGCCTCTTTCACTTAGGGCAATGCTCGAGCTTCATCCATGTTGTATATCAGCAGTTCGCTCCTCATTCCTCTGAGTTAGGTTCCACTTAATGGATGCACTACAGTTTTGCTTACTCATCCATTTGTTACAGAACACCATTAGGACTTTTCTAATTTCTGGCAATTATGAATAAAATTGCTGTGAACAATTGTGCAGAGGTTTTTACATAAACATAAAATTTCATTTCCTTACATTAAATTCGCAGGAGTGGGATTGCTAGTATGTGTTGTAGGCATATGTTTAACTTTATAAAATACTACCAGGACTGGAGAGATAGCTCAGTGGGTAAAAGCATTTGCTGTAGAAGCCTGGCATCCTCAGTTTGGTTTCTGGAACCCATGTAAGCCAGGAGGAGAAAACTGAGTTCACGAAGTTGTCTTCTGACCTCTACATGAGTGCTCTACAGGAGTGCTGTGGCGTTGTCTTCTGAGTGCTGTGGCATGTATACACACCTTTTACCTGCCCCCTCACTCACACCCACCCACCTACCACACACACACACACACACACACACACACTCACACACTCTCCCCCCATACGCTGTCTCTCTCTCTTTCAGTAATTATTTTTAATTTAAAAGTTACCAAGCAGTTTTTAGGGTGTTTGTACTACTCTGCAATCCCAGGTGGCACATATGATAATTCCAATTGTTCTATCTCTGTGTCAGCATTTGTATTGCCACTGTTTTCTATACTGATATAGCTTCCTTCCTGTTTTTAAACCATTTCCTGGGAGCAGCAGGGGAAGAGCACAGCAAAAAGGAAGAAATAAGTGAGGGGTCATTATCTCTGTTATGTGGGAGAGGTTTTCTAGTGAGCTTCATTCTGGTGTTAGAATGACAGGCCAGTGTTTTAAAAGCCCTCAGGTATTGTCTAGGGTCAATCTAGTGAGATCCCAGGTCAGGTGACTTCTGCTGGGGAAGCATGAGGACTGTGTATCTATCTGTTCACTGAGATGACCTGTGGTTTTATTTTGGTTTCTCTTAAGTTCATCTGAGATCTCTGATAGAGATCATTAAAAGAGGTAGGGATGAAATCAGCAGTGTGGTAACCAGGCCTTTAATCCCAGCACTAGGGAAGCAGGGACAGTGGTTCTCTGAGTTTAAAGCCAACCTGGTCCATGTGGAGGGGTGGTATCAGCATTCCTTTATTTAAAACAAAGGAAACCTGATGGCAGGAGCATGGGAAAGCTGGCCCCACAACTGATCTGCTGTGTGGTAGCATGGGTGAGGGGGAGATGCCCTCCTCCACCTTGCCTCTTATCACCTGTGGCAAATGGGAGAGCTGCTCTTCATCAGATGCAGCACTTGAGAGAGCGGACCCTCACTGGACCTGGTGATGGGGACGAGGGTGAGCCAACCCCAAAGGAGTGAGAGTGGGAGAGCTGGCCCAGCATCTTGTCAGCTGCAGCACTGGGGAGAGTAGGCCCCTCACCTTACCTGGGCAGCATAGTAGAGCTGACTCTGTTAGTGTGGGTGCAGGTGAACTGCTCTGAGAGCAGGAAAGTGGGACATCAGGAGAGCTGGCTCTGTCTCTTGCTGGCCATGGCATTGGATGACCTAGCCAGGGCAGTGCTGGAAGCTCAGTTTGGTGGTGTAGGTGCTAGAGAACTGGTGGGCTGACCAACTCAGCTACCACCGAGGCCCACCCCAATGTTTACCCCATCTATGAATTACTGGAGTGTGTGGAAGGGACTGTTCTACAGATCCAAAGCAGGATCTCTATGATACAAGGCAACAACAGGATATCTGGGAGGAGTCCCAGTGAGGATCCAGTATTATTGATAGTGTAGCAGAAGCCAGAGGCCTTGAATCAGCCCAATGACTCATTGCAATGAACATTTGCAAACAAAGAAGTGTGGACAAAAGGGTATACTGTGGGATACCCTTCCACAACAAGATTTTTTTTTCTTTTTTTTGGGGGGGGGTTGCAAGGATAGAGGACAGGGTTGAAGGGATAAGGAGAGAAGGGAGATTGGGGTACATGATGGGAAATTCACAAAAAAGCAATAAAAAGTTAAATAATAAAGCAAAAGAAAGTGAAATCCCTCTGTTTCTTCCTTTCTTTCTTGCTTTTTGAGATAGGGTCTTGTTTATAGCCCAGGCTAGCCTGCTCACTATATAACCCAGGCTGGCCTTAAATTTGAAGTGATCCTCCTATTACAGCCTCCTAAGTGCTTAGTTGCAGGTGTGAATTACCATGCCTGGCATTACTTTTTCTACTTTTGTTAAAATTATCCTTAATTTTCCTTGTCTATGATGGTATTGTAAATAGCCTTTTAAAAAATGGCGGTTTTCTTTTTGTGCTTGTTTCAGCTTTTAACTATCACTATTACTATCACTATACTGTCACTCACTGTCTCTCTAATTGGTTTTTTGTTTGTTGACATTGTCAAGCTCACATTTGTAGATTAGTATGGAGGGCTGTGGTAACAAAGCACCAATGCCTGGAGGGCTTATAGACACCAATTCATTTCCTTGAAATTCTGGAGCCTAGAAATCTAAGTCAGTTGCTGGGATTGGTTTCTTCAGAACCAATCTCCTTGGTTTGCAAATGACCATTTTTTTTCTGGTATGGACTTTCCTGTGTGTGTTTCTGTCTCCTAATCTCTTACATGGGCTCCAGACATTAGGTTAGAGCCCATCCATATGACTTTGTTTTTACTGTAATTATCCCAGTAGGGGATCTCTTACGAAATATATTCATACTCCAAGGGTCTTTGTAGCTCAGTCTGGTCTTTAACTTGATGTACACCTGGGAATAATCATGAAGTTGTAATCCTTCTGTCACTGCCTCTCATGTGGTTTTGGGATTATAGGTGTGCCACCATGCTGGGCTTCAGAAGCCCCATCCTGACCCTTTATCACTTGTCCTTTAGCTTCTTCCTTTAAAATAAGTGGCTCTTCTGTCTCTTTGTTTGATAGCATGCTTGTCTTTGACCTCACCCTTCACTCTCCAAGGAAATGAAATTTACTTTAGCAAAGTGTTTCCTGAAATTACCTTCCTTTGAACTCATCAGTTATATAAGAAATGTTATTTGGCTATAGACATTATTGCCACCATCCCTGTGCTTCAGCTCCCTAAACCCAAGTATTTAATGTGGGACTCAGCTGCTCACAGACATCGATAAGGCAGTTTTCATCTATATGATCTGCAGGTAAATGGCACCTTATTTTTTCAGTCTTTCTTGCTCATGTTATGATTCATAAATGTCTTACTCTCTACAGATTACAACCTTGTGTATCTCTAATCATCTATAGCTAGTAATGCCACTATAATTCCACTTGATCTTACAGCATAGCCTGGTGGAAAACACATCAGTAATGAAAAACAGTGATTAAAAACTGTGTGTGGTAGAGCATTCTGAAGGCTTATAGATCTGTCTGCAGCAACCAGGGTTTTTTAGGCTGCCTAGAGAACTTGAATTGTTGTAGTTGCAGAGACATGATTTTTATACTGTGTGAAACTGACACTGGGCTGAAATAGCTCTTGGGTTTGGGTTCTTTTACTACTCCCCACAGAAGGATTATTTTTTTTTTCTTGTAGGATTATTCATTAAAGAAGAAAACTATATATATATATATATATATATATATATATATATACATATATATATATAACTTTAACATATAATTTAGAATTCTTTATATATTAGGGAAGTTGGAAAATTAGTAGAAATGATTAGAATGAAGATAGTCCACTTGTAAGAAGATGTTGGTTGGTAAAGTAAGAAGAGAGGCACTGCAGCACTCACATATTATACTATTTGGATGGAGGGCAGTAGTTATGAACAAGTTGTTTTTCAGTTCATATACTTTATTAAACACCTACCACATGCTGGATAGGCATAACAACATAGTAAATCTTTATACTAATAGTGAACTTTTTCCTTAAAGATTCTACATCTGAATGTGGGGTGGCGTGTAGACTTCGCCCAGAAATAGTATTGAATTGGGAGAGCTATTAGAGCAGTACAGTGAGCACCAAGAGGAGAAGCTCTGTAAGGCTCAGAGAAGGCTTGCTAAGGTCACGTAGAAAGACACATAGAATTTTAGAGTAGACCATGGCATGGAGATTGTGCCGCTTGAGTGTCAGCTGGTCGTGCTATTAAACTTTACTACATCAAACAGGACTTGCAATAATTGAAATAAGGGGAAGGGTGGTGTCAGGTGGCTGCTGAGGGGCTGGGGGTGTAGTTCAGTGGTAGAGTGCTTGCCTAGTGTTGACAAGGCACTGGGTTCCATCCCTAGCTCTGCTAAAGGGAGTATGGGGGTGGGAAAATCAGAGCAGAAGCCTGTCTGGTTGCACTGGCACTGTGGTCATCAGGGTTTGCCTTTGAGAATCCATGTCATTCTGGAAGTGTTGCTCTTTAATGCCCTGAAGGGTCTTTTGGAGGCACACTTAAGGTTTGAGGAACATAAGCTTGTTGTCATGGCTTTCACAGAAGCGAAGTGTTTCCTCCCTTAGGAGGAGAGGCTCTTCTCTTTAGTAGGTGAGAATCTAAACAGTGCATTCTCTGGTGTATGAAGGCCAAGTCTTCACTGCTCTTTCTTACTAAGAACCACTATACTTTCTCATTGTGTCTGAATAGAGAGACTTTATAAGCCAGAAGAATTATACAACTTAAGGTATTTCATTAATAACACTTAGAGGCTCTCAGATGAAAGTCAGTTTTTCTGAACATTTTAAAAGAATAATGGAAATGACTCAGCAGAACCAAATTTAGTTTCCAGTGCTGTTGGAACAGGGAGTGGAGAGATGGTTTGTGTACTGCTGCCTAGTCATGTAAAATCCAGGAGGAGGCCATGCTTCTGTATACCGGAGACTTCGTATAAATTTCGTTTAATCTCCAGAATCGACCTGACTCAGAGATGTCTGTTTTACAGATGATGAGCTGAATTTCAGAGCAGCTCAGTGACAAAGCACTGTTGAGTTAGAACTTACATCTAGGAGTGTCTGATTGCAAAGCCAAACACTTTCACCACTCTGCCTTATTTAATAACTTCATATGCTAATGAGGTTGATATCATTTGCCCTGAAATGCTATTATGGGATTTTGCCATAATAAAATATAGGGAACAGAAGGTCAGGCCTTCATGTTTATTTCCTTCTTGTTTACTTAGGATATCAGGAAGTGAATTGGGGAGGCCTTCACAAACTCTGTTTTCTTAGCAGGTCCTTATTATGGGCTTTGAGTGAAATGATTAGAATAGCAACAGTGGGCTGTTAACTGAATGTAATTGGAACCTGAGACTGTATTCCAGACTAAGGTGAAAGTTGTGGTAACTCCTGGAGCTTGTCCCTGGTAGTCAGCATCTACTGTTTATACAGAACACATCGGTCAGAGCCTTCAGAGTTTGTTTCTTAGGAACCTAGGAACTGTGTAATGAGCATGGCCTTGCAGCTTGAGTCTGAAGAGAGGCTTACTTTCTGTTCACAGGCAAGATGAACCTATGCAAGGTCCCATCTGCTTGGCTTGCACAGTGAGTGGTAAGGAAGCAGAAAGAATGGTGGGCTAACCCATTGTGCTCTTTGTGGACCTTTCCCCAAAGCTTGCCTGTGTTAGAGCTCCATTGCCAGCATTTCCTGAGATGGGCCTGGGCTTGTGAGGCTACCCACATGCCTGTCATCTGAGCTGCTTGGGGTGCTGAGGCAGGAGGATGGCAGGTATAGGGCCTTGCTGGGCTATCTGTGGGGTAAAAAGGCAGCCTGAGTAACTTAGCAAGATTCTGTTTCAGAATAAAGAAGGGCTGGGATGTTGTTCAGTGGTTGAATGCTGGTCTAGCATGTGAGAGACCTTAAGTTCAGTTGCTAGGATGGAATCCTGAGATGATGATGTGGTTAGGCTATATGGCGCACCTTGTGCCTACCTACCACTGGGGGCTCTGAACTCTGGTTCAGGCTTAAACACAGTTCTCTGATGAAGGGTGCTGTTTGTTTTGTGAGACCCTACTTAACATGTGAAGAGACTGCCTTAGAGATGTGAATTTTCCATAAAGAAGCACGCTTATTTTCATCCAGACAGAACTGCCTGGGAACTTTCCTGTTATTTAGGCCCCCTGCTTGGCTCTCCTGGGTGGAAGGTCAATAGCATTAAAACTTTCAGGCGCCAGCCTGGGTGGCCAACCCAATTGAGCAGAGCAGTTCCAGCTCCAAATAATGGCAGGCTTGGAGCAGGGCCCAGTTTAATTAAACCCTGGAGTAAAGAACCTGATGTTGGTCTTGATTTGTTTCAACGAACAGGCTTGAGGTAGGAGTATATCTTCTGAGCAAACAGAAACAATGGCCTTAGAGATTTATACCATTGTCTTAAAGATTGTTTGATCTTATATTAAATCTAGACAATTCTGTAAGGGATATGGCTGCTTTATCTTTCTTTCTTTCCCTTCCTTCCTTCCTTCCTTCCTTCTTTCCTTCCTTCCTTCCTTCCTTTCTTTCTTTCTTTCTTTCTTTTGATAGATGGCAGTGCTAAGCAGTGTGAAATTGAGTTTCTCTACTTACTAAAAGACTTCCCAGTAAGGTTACTTATGAATTCCCAGTAGAGTCAAAGACAGTATTATCACCTCATGACTCAAATCTAAAGACTTGAGGTCATATAACCTTAAGCTTTGTTAGTGTTCTGTTGTACTTCACCCATTTATTTTTGCAGTATTCAGTGTTTCCTTGGCAAGTAAACCCAAACTGGTAAGTGGTAGTCTCTTACAGGTAAGGTAAGGTGGATTAGTTAGTTTTTCTGTTGCTATCACAAAATACTTGACAAAAACCATGTGATGGGGGCAGTTGAGATGGCTCTGTGGTTAAGGGCACTTGCTACGGAGCTTGATGACTGAGTTCAATCCTTAGAATCCACATGGTGGAAAGAGACAACTGATTCCCAAGAGCTGCCCTCTGATGCTCACACATGTGTGCTGTGGCTTGAACATTTGTGCACGTGTACATACACACAGAGTGTGATAATTTAAATAATAAATGATAATTTTTTTTAAAAAAATAAGGAAAGGATTTCGATTTCTATTGTCTATTTCAGAGGTATTAGCCTCTGGTAGATTTTCCATCCTTGTGGGCTTGACAGAGGAAGGGTGGGGGTATAGACAACAACAACACTACTGAATGCTGGCTGCATAGTCTCAGGCAACCTGGGGTGTATCATGAATCCCTGTCTCAAATAAGAAGACAAGAGAAATAAGAATTTAGGGTTTGTTTGCAAATCTTTCTCCAAACCCACCCAAATCAAATATCTAATCGTTAGTTTAGGTTCATTTGAGCCTGCCCTTCCTCCCCCTGTATGTGTTGTGATAGAAACTATCGTTTGTGCATGTTAAGAACCCTATGCTGCTAAGCTATACCCCTGGCCCTTTAGGTTTTCTCCAGTTTTAGTTTTTTGTTTTTTTTTTAACCTTCCTTTTAAATCCTTGTTCATTTATTTTTAAATATGTATGCCATCAACATCCTTCCAAAAGTCAAAACTAATACAGAGTCATGCCAGGTATGGTGGTGCATACCTGTAATCTAGCACTTGGAAGGCAGAGACAGGTAGATCTTGATGAGGGAGTCTGGTCTACATATTGAGTTCCAGGCCAGCCTGGAACAAAACAAAAACAAAAACAAAAACAAAGAAATCATGTATACATGTTCACACTTATTATTTCTTTTGTTTATTCTTCATCATCCCATGTAGGAAACTAGTTCTATTGTTCTCTAGTTTATCTGTTATTTTTAAAGCTGTTTGTGTGTGTGTCTGTGTGAGTGTGTGTGTTGTTTTTGAGACAAGGTCTCATGTGCCCCATTACTGGTCTTGAGCTTGCTAAATAGTCAAGGATGACCTTGAATTCCTGATCCTCCTGCATCTACCTGTTAATACTGGGATTCTGGACATGGGCCAGCCACACATTGTGATTCAGATGGTGGTGGAGTTCAGACCTAGGGCTTTGTTTGTGGCAGGCAGGCATTTTACCAACTGGGTTAAATCCCTAGCACTTCTTTGCAAATGATCTTTGATTTTTCTTGCACAAATGGTAGCAAAGTATATAACTTCTGTCCTTTGCCTTTCACTTAATAATACATCTGGAAAACCACCTCTTGTTTAATATGTTCATATGTAATTTTCATTCTGGACACTTAGGTATTTTGCAGTAATGGTTTAAGGTCATACACAGTATTTATATATTGAAGAAATATGGCTTCAGTATCCATTTCTAGAGATAGGATCATTGGGTGTATTACTCTGTTAGTTTAGTATCACAGACTACAACAGACTGAGAACTGAGAACTTTCTTTTCTTTTCTTTCCTTTTTTTTTTTTTTCTTTTTGTTTGTTTTTGAGACAGCGTTTCTCTGTGTAGCTCTGGCTGTCCTGAACTCGCTTTGTAGACCAGGCTGGCTTCGAACTTACAAAAACCTACCTGCCTCTGTCTCCCCAAGTGCTTGGATTACAGGTGTGTGCCACCACACCCAGTGAGAACTTTTATTTCCTTACAGTTCTAGAATCTAGAAGACAAAAGACTCTGGGCACTAGTCTAGTTACTAGATTGCACATGACTTCCTCTTTGTGTCCTCACAGGGCACAGGAATACTTGTTTATTGTTATTATTAATTTTCTTTGTGTAAAGATCCCTGCTTCATAGGATTAGAGCACCACCTGATGATGTGAGTTCACTTTATCTGCTTCGAGGCCCATTCTCCATTGGGAGTGTGCACTTTGGCATAGGGTGACACAATTCAGTCTATAACCATGGGTCTTTTCTTTTTCTTTCTTTCTTTCTTTTTTTTGAGGCAGGGCATCCTGGCTGACATTAAACTCATAATCCTTCAGTCTTTGCCTCCCAAGTGTTGGGATTATAGGACATTTTTCATTTCTATTAGCAATATGTGGAAGTGCTCATGGGCTGTCAGTTGATAGATGAGAAGTAGTATTCAGTATAGTTTTAGTTGGCATTTAGTATTTTTTTTGGCGGGTTTGTTTTGTTTGTTTTGGCTTTTCGAGACAGGTTTCTCTGTGTAGCCTTGGCTGTCCTGGATTTGCTTTGTAGACTAGGCTGGCCTCAAACTCACAGAGATCTACATGCCACTGCCTCCCAGAGGGATGGGATTACAGGCCTGTACCACCAGGCCCAGCTGCATTTATTCTTCTTACTTTATAAAATATATTTATCTTTAATGATCAGAGATTCTACATGATATACTGATATAGCCAGAGTTTGGTGGCAATATAGGAAATCAGTGGTACTGCTGACAGCCTCCAGGCAGAGGCTCTGTGTAGCAATTCTAGTCTCATGGAACTCAGTACCCTATCATCATGGAAATCAGTCTGACACTATGGTAGGACATGAGGATTACCTGTCAACATCCCTGAGACTGACTTCCTTCCTTCCTTCCTTCCTTCCTTCCTTCCTTCCCTCCCTCCCTCCCTCCCTCCCTCCCTCCCTCCCTCCCTCCCTCCTTCCATTTTTTTCTCCCCAAATCAGTGCAGTCAGGGCTTTTTCACTCAGGACATGGGCAAGTCAGTGGCTAATTACAACAGCTTTCAAACTTCTTCGTGTATGAGTTTCCAGAGGAAACTTCAGTTCCTGGAATTCTACAAAAAAGTTTAATGAGCTCAACCTAGTTTATAGGAGGATTTCTGGCTGTTAGGTAAATGCCAGCATTCTTCAAGAACTTGTGAAACGGGTAAGAGAGTAATTTCTCTTACATCTGGCAGAAGGGACATATGGCTACTATGGCACCTATCAGGATATCAACGTGTATGCTCGCCTCTAGGCTCCCTCCATTTCACAAGTGCCTGTTACATATTTCAATGGCCATGCTAGCTTTTCTCCCCTTCTTCCCTCCCCTAAACACAATCTCTGTGTGTGTGTGTGTATGTTCTGCTCTTACTTCTTTCACTGTGCATTCTCTATTCTCTATCCTCTTATGTTCTCCCCTTTATCGTAGATAGCCCTGGCCAGGTCCAGTCTGCTGGTCATGCTTAGTCTACTACTTTCTTTGTTCTGGACTCTTCCAGATGCCTCTGGCTGTTTTTTCTCTTTCTCTCATAGCTACAATAAAAGACATTGGAGATCTCCTCCACTACCACCCTAGCCACCTGTGGCAGGCAAGAGAGCTGGCCCCACCCTTTACCAGCTGCAGCACTCAAGAAAGTGGGCTCTGCACCTTGCCTGGGCGGCACAGTAGAGCTGGTCATAGTGGCTAAAGCGAAAGTAAGCAAGCCCTGAGGTCATGAGAGCAGGAGAGGTGGCCCTGCTTCTTGACAGCTTGGCATTGGCTGAGCTAGCTGGGGCAGTACTGGAGAGCTTGCTGTCATGGTATGGGTGAGAAAGATGGGCAGGCTGACCAACTCAGCTACCACCCAGGCCCAGATCCAGGGCTTTGAGTTGGCCCACCCCACCATCTGCTTCATCTGTGAACTGCTAGAGTGAATTAAGGGGCCAGTCCTACAGATCCAAAGCTCCATGAACTCATGGCACAGGGTAGCAATAGGATATCTGAGAGGAGTCACTGTGAGGATTGTTGATAGTGTAGCAGAAATGGCTTTGAACCAGACCAATGATATATTGTAGTGAACATTTGCAAGTAAAGATACCTCCCCCTGATAGGGGAGCTACCATGACATAGAGGAAGATAATGCAGCCAGTCCTGATAAGACCTGATAGGCTGGAGTCAGAGGGAAGGGGAGGAGGACCTCCCCAATCAGTGGACTTGGGCAGGGGCATGGGAGGAGATAAGGGATGGGGTTGGGAGGGGAAGAGGGAAGGAGCTACAGCTGGGCTACAAAGTGAATAAACTGTAATTTAAAAAAAAATTAAAAAAGATGTGTGTGATAAATGTGCTTGAGGTGCTGAAATGAGCTAATTCAAGACAAGTTAAAATATATAAATGCAGATTTATTGGGAGCAGCTTACTGGCCTTTGTGTGTACAGAGAGAAGGAGAGAGAGGAAAGGAAATGCAGAGAGAGAGAAGAAACACAGGAAGAAGGAGAGAGGAAACTCAGAAAGAAGGAAGAGAAAAGAGCACCAAAATGTCTGGATTATATAGTGAAGAGCCTCTGGGGAAGGAGAAGCTTCGTCCCTGGGCTGGGGAGCTTAGGGTAGAAGGGAGGATATGTTAGCCACATCCTGCAGTAGGTAGGGACTGATGGATTCTGGAGAGCCTGGAAGTCAGCCCTGCCTTGGTTGCCTTCAGCTGCTTGTCCAAGTCTGAAGCCCAGCAGTGTGAACAACACTGGGACATGCTGTGATACACCATAGCTTCCACAATAAGATGCATTTTGTAAAAAAAAAAAATTCTTATTTTTTTCGGGGGGGTGGTTTGCAAGGGTAGAGGGTGGATATGAAGGGATGGGGAGGTAAATGGGATTGAGGTACATGATGTGAAATTCACAAAGAAACCATGAAAAGTTAAATAAATAAAAGCAGAGATTCCAAGAAAAGAAAAAAGAAAAACCCCTTTCCTTAACTATACCATGGAGTAGTCATGTCATCAATTTATACAGCATGGACTATGAAAATCAGAAAGTCACTGGATGAAATCTATAATTTTATTATCTGATGTTCTAAATAGGGAAAGTTAGAGTGAGAGTTGATAGTTCACTTTAAGGATGTTATTTAGCAGCTTTTCATGAGCTGATTGTGACTTTCAGTGATGAGAGCTGGCAACAGTAGAACAGTCCGAAAGTCCAGGAAAGGAACCACTGTTCCTTAGAGGGACACCTTCTCATTGATGTCACTGCCATGTTCAGACTGCCTGACATACTGGCCAAATCGACTCTGGGTTATCTAGACCCATAGTGTCTCTGGTTTTAAAGGAGTGGAGATGGATGGGATGACATAAAAAAGTGAATTGGAATTTTTCCTTCCCACAAGGTGTCTGCTAGTTGCTTTCACGTGGCAGGGACAGGGAATCCTTCTGGGAGCCAGCAGGAAGTCTGAAAGCTAACAGAGATGCTTTCTCAATATCAGTCCAGCTGGGAGGCATTCTGTTAGTGACACATGCTCCTTCCCCCCCAAATATAATGAAATGTTGTATGTGCAAACAACATAGCTTTAAAAAAGTAAAACAAAATTATGCATTTTTGTAAAACTTGATAAAAATAGTCAGATGTACAGTTCTCTCTCTTTCCCACATGCATGCACAGTTTTCTGGCACCTTTATCCTTTTGTGTCTGATCTGCTTTGGCATCTTCATTGTCTCTAGTCCTGTTCCTGTCTTGCTAGCATCCACTCTTCCCACTCTTCCTCTGGGTAACTTCTCTCATTCTGTACAGGGGTTTTTCAGGCTTGGTTCTGGTTTTGGGGAGCTGGTTTAGCAAGCAACTGTGCAGATTTTCATCTTGACTTTTCTCTTCTAGTACTTCTTTAGTCACGGCAGTAACAGTGGTGGGATGTAGGCCCTGAATGTGAGAATGCCAGGGTGGTCAGGAGTGGGTCTCACACTGCTCCTCTTTTTCTCAGTGAGTGAAATTGTACATCATTATCATTGAATATGTGGGAGTGTGTGCGTGTGTGTGTGTGTGTGTGTGTGTGTGTGTGTATGTGTGGGTAAGTAGGTGGGTGCACATGTGTATAAACATGTGCTGTCCAAAAGAGGGTATCAGGTGTCCTTTTGCATCCTTCTCTGCCTCCTGCTCTGAAACAGATCTCTTCCTGAGCTTGGGGCTTGAATCTTTGCTAGGCAAACTTCAACAATCCTTCTGTTTCCATCTCCCTTGGAGTTGGGATTGCAAGTGTTTGTAGGAGATGCCTGACTTATTGCTAGGGACACAGTCCACAGTTGTATTTGTAGTGGAGTTGTGCATACTGGAGTCACATAGGGAGCATTATATACCTTTCCTAATGTAGCAGGTGTCACCCTGGGCTGGGACACTGGGTGGAGCAAGTCCTGCACGTAGTTTGCCTTGACAGTTTACTTTGAGACAGTTTTACTATGTAGCCCAGGCTGCCCTTAAACTCATGGCCTCAGCATTCTGAGAGTGCTAGCAGTACAGGCAATGCTACCACTCCCTGTTTTAAAGCTGTTTGTTCCTTAAAATTACCTGCTTTAAATGAGGCAATTTGGGTTGATGGTAGAATAATAAAACTCCTTCATCAGATACAAAAATAGCTCAATCTCCATTAACACCTAGAAAGTGGATACTCTATTAACTACTGTTGCCAAGGCAAAAATGAGACAAACCAAGACAGGGGTACAAGCTGTGTGTGGTAAATGTGCCTTATTAGGCAAGGGATCTGATTATTGAACTTCAGATTCTAAACTAGAATTCCTCCTGCTTGGCTCCTGTTTATTTGAGGAGAGTTTCAACATTTTTCTTGTTTTCCATTTACAGATGAAGTTAATGAATTATGACAGTTACCATAGTTAAGGTTTAAAGTGACTTTACAGTACATAGATGTGGTCAACCTGGAAGACACTATGCTAAGTGAAGAAAGCTAGTCATTGAGGTTGTCTGTTGCATGATTCCTGTATGCAGAACAGGCAACTCTATCAGAAAATCCAGATATGGAAGTCACACTAGATCCTGCCTCAAAGGACAGGATGTGATTACTTAATGTATATGGAGTGTTTTGAGGAGATGAAAAAGATTTGAAAGTAAAAAGAGCCTTTTGGTTACACAGCATAAATATGCTTAAATACCACTGAATTGTACATGGTAAAGCAGCCAATTGTATGTGAAATGAATTGCGCTTTAATTTTAAAAGGGCTTAGGAAGTGTATACATCTTTTGTATTTCTCAGAGGCGAAGGTATGAAAATGTAAACAGTGCCAATTCCAGGGAAGGGTGACTGTTTTTGGTGTGACCACGTGTTGTGTCCACAGTCACTGATAACTTGTCCTTGTGCTTGGTAGAACCTATTTGTTTGCACTTCTGGAGAGTGAGTCTTGCTTTGCTAGGCAAATGCTCTACCACAGAGCCTCAGGTTCAGCCCTCAGAACTTAGGTTAATGCAAAGTATTTTTATCTGAATATATTGCAGTATCTATTAAGGTAGAAAACATCCTATATGTTTTGTTTTGTTTGAGTCAGGGTCTCACTCTATAGCCCATACTGATCTATAGATTACTCTATAGCTCAGGTTGGTTCCAAACTCAAAATCCTCCTGCCCATGCTTTTCAGGTACTGCAATTACAGATGTGGTATCATGACACCCAACACATTTTATAGAGTAGTGTTTTTGAGGGAAATGTATAGGTTCATTCATTCTTAGGAGCTCAGGACAGACTTAGTTGCCATGAAATTATCACAGCTGATGGCAGACCAAAAAGAAAGAATTCTTCATTTTTGGAAATAGGATATCATTTATCCTGGGCTGGCTGTGAACTCCTCAGTTCAGGAATTACAGATATGTGCTACCACACACATCTCAAAAAAGATTTTTACTAAACCAACATTTAA
Source organism: Meriones unguiculatus (assembly GCF_030254825.1). Lineage (NCBI taxonomy): Eukaryota > Metazoa > Chordata > Mammalia > Rodentia > Muridae > Meriones > Meriones unguiculatus. Next base: position 26,977,758 of record NC_083363.1, on the reverse strand, counting down.
AATTCTGTGCATTCAGTGCTGGAGAGATGGGTCAGTGGTTAAGAGAATCACATCCCTGTATTATGTCAGACAGCTCATGATCACCTGTAACTTCACCTCAGGGGATCCAGCATCCTCTGAACTCCAGTTTGTTAGAATCTGACACCCCCTATCAGATAATTGTCCAGGTAGATATCTGTACATGTGTACATGTGGTACACATAAACTCAGACACATACATACATAGACAAAAAAAATGCTTTAAAATAGTGCATTCTCGTTTTCCTGAGAATTGTTCTATTGGGCTACTGTTTATTTCTTTAGGGTAACATGATTAAAACCAGGGCCACCCTTGTGGGCTCTAATACCAAGTGTTGCCCCCAAGTTCCTAAATGAAATTCATATAATAATGGAGATTTTAGCCATCAAGGAGTAGCTTCTGGGAGTCCCAACAAATCATGTCCAGAAAGTTCAGAAAATGTAATGCTGAAAGGCCAGAAAAGAGTTTATTCACTGGGAAAAGAGGGATCAAGCTTCCTCGTCCTACCTTGGCAGGTACCAGAGTAGCCTTAGGTTCACATGTTACAGGTGAAGAATGTGGATATGGGTGTGAGGTCTGCGTAGCTAGTCTTGGTCAGACCATGCCTGGTTCTGTTGGGCTCCTGCACTTTGGGAAGTTTTATTGCTTGGGCAGGCAATTTCCCGCTTAGCTTAATGGGTGGAGAGACAGCTTTGTTTTGAGATGATCTGTCTGTGTCACTGTTCTGGCAGGTGTAGAACTTTGCCTGGTGACTTCTAGTTGCCATTCCAGGGACTTGTAATTGTCCCAGCACTCTAGAAAACACTTTTGTTCCTCTGATCTTGGTGTCTTTAGCCAGGGTAGAGGAGGATTTAGATGAACCTTCCTTAAGTGATTAACTTGCAATTTGAACAAGAATCTGACCCAAAGTTTTCAAGTGTAAAGGAAACATACAAGATGAAGGCAGAGTCACGGCATTTGTCTTGCTTTAGCCACTCATTGGACTGTGCTGGGGCCAAGTGAAGAGTCAGTGCTTTGTATCAAAAGCCTCCTCCCCTGTCTTAAGCCCGTCAAATTAACCATCTTAAAATGAGTGGTTCAGTAGCATTATAAATACATTGACAGTTCACAACTATCAGCTGTGTAGCACTTTCTAATATTTTATCTTTCCAAAAGGAACCTACACCCATTAACCGTTGTCTGTTACCACCCCTATCCTTAGCAGACACCAATTTGTATTTGTTCTTCATACTCTAGACACTTCATATAATGGAATAATAAATTACGTGGCACACCACTCCTGTTTAGGTTGTTGTTTCTGCAGTTGGGTTAGCACGTTTGTTTACCATTCATTTGTTGATATGCATTTTGGCTTGTCTCATCTCTTGGCTGTGTGAATAGTACTTTTAGGAATGTGTGTGTACATGTTTCTGATTGAGTCTCTTTTCATTTTTTTAGGCATGTACCTAGGAGTAGAATTGTTGGTTATGTGGTAATTCTTTTACTTTTCAGCCAGCATGTTTTTTATAGTGGTTGAACTGAACTACTTTACTTTCCTGGCATTGCCTGAGGTTGCTATTTCTGGCAACCTTGTCAGTATTCCATCCCCCCAACCCCTGTATTATTTTGAGAGTTAGTACCTCATTGTGGCTTGCTTTGCATTTCTCTAAATTATTAACGACGTTGAAGACCTTTTGTACATTGGTATTACAGCTGATTGGGTTTCCTCTTTGGGAAGTTTTCCATCTAAATCTTCTCTATTCTTTGTTTTTGAGTTGCGGGAGTTATAAATTTTAGATATTCTATCTTTAATAAATAATGCAAACATGTCTCCTAGTCTGTAAGCTCTCTTCTTTCCTCCACTCTCTGTATCCCTACTTTCTCTTCTTTGCTCCCCTCTTCCTTTCCTCCTTCCTTTCTCCTTATCCTTTCTTCTCCTCACCCTTCTGCCTCTCCTTCCTCCCCTCATCTTCCTCTTTCCCCTTTGTTTCTCCTTCTTATATTCCTCTTCTCTCTTTCCCTCCCCTCTCCTTTCCTATTCTCTTTCCTCTTCTCCTCCTTTCCCTTCTTCTCCCTTTGCCTGTCCTTACTTTCCTTCTCTTCCCATTTTGCTCTCCTCTCTTCTCTTTTGTCCTTTTCTCTCCCTCTTCCCTTTTCCTCTCTCCCCTTAACCCCTTCCTACTTTCTTTCTTTGCTTCCCTTTGCCTCACTATGTAGCCTAGTATGACTTTGAACTCATGGTCCTCTTGCCTTCTTAGTGCTGGGACTAAGGGCACACCACCATGCTTGGTTTCCTTTCACTTGCTACAGCTAATGTATTACATTTGTGAATTTTGATTAAGTCCTGTTAGTTCTCTTTGTTTATGCTTTTACAGTTATATCTAAGAACCCATTGCCAAGTACAGTGTCACAGAAAATGAATCCTAGCCAGGCTCAGTAGCAAAACACACCTGTAATGCCAGCACTCAGGGAGGCAGAGGCAGGCAGATCTCTGAGTTCAAGGTCAGCCTGGTCTACAAAGTGAGTATTTGAGGCTTAATTTTATGTGTAAATCACTGATCCATTTTGAGTTAAGTTTTATCTGCAGTATGCCCCACCTTTGCTCTTCCCATATGTAGACCTAATTTCCTGTGTATATGGGATTATTTTCCTTTTCTCAGTTATATTCATGCCAGTTACTTGTGGATTTTGTTTTGTGTTTTGAGATAGCCTCACTCTGTAGTCTTGGCTGGCCTGGAATTTGCTATGTACTCAAATTCATTGAAATCTGCTTGTCTCTGCCTCTGGGGTATTGGAACTGAAAGCATGTGCCATCACTCCTGGGTATATATTGATAGATTATCTCTGCTAATTCAAGCCAAATTAAAAGTATAAATGCAGGTTTATTGGGGGCAGCTCTTGGGTGGGTTCACCAACCTCATGGAGAGTGGTCAGTGAAGCTGCCATATAGAAGGAGCCAGAGAAGCCTGGAAGGGGTGGTGGTCATCTGCTTCTGGTCTGTAAAGTCAGGTTAGAGAGGCTAGTATACCAGTCACACCCTGTAACAGATAGGGACTGAGGAATGCTGGAGGTCAGGTTGGCTTTGGGTACCTTAGCTACTTGCCCTGAGTCTGAATCCCAACATATATATTTGGATATTTGTTTTTATATTATTTAATTTAATAATTGCTTTTGTATTGTTTAGTATATTTGAACATTTTTTATTTACTTATTAATGTATATGGGTGTTTTGCTTCCATGTATGTCTGTGTATCACATGTGTTTAGGGCCTATGGAGGCCAGAGAGGGTGGTAGATCCTCTGGGACTGGAGTTACAGCCAGTTGTGAGCTGGTTCTATCTGCTGGGGTCTGAAACTGGGTCCTCTAAAAGAGCAGCCAGGTGCTGTTAACCACTGAACCACCTCTCCAGCCCTTCCTTCCTTCCTTTCTTCCTTCCTTCATTTCTTCCTCCCTCCCTCCCTCCCTCCCTCCCTCCCTCCCTCCCTCCCTCCTTCCCTCCCTTCCTTCTTTCCTTCCTTCCTTCTTTCCTTTCTTTCTTTATCCCTACCTTCCGTTGTTTCCTTAGTCCTTTCTTCCTTCCTCTCTTCCTTTCTTCCTTCCTTCCTTTCTTTTTCTTCCTTTCTTCCTTACTTCCTCCCTCCTTCCATTCCTCCCTCCCTTCCTCTCTTCCTCCCTCATATATCCCAGCTATCCTAGAATTTGCAGTGATCCTCCTGCCTCAGCTTTCCTAATGCTGGGATTTCAGGTTAAGCTCCTTTGTCCTGGTTATACATTTTTGTTTGTTTTTCAGATGAGTCTCACTGTGTAGTTCTAACTGCCCAGAACTTCCTATGTAGAGCAGGCTGTCTCAGAATTCAGAGATTCACCTTCTTGCAGGTCTTCTGAATGCTGGGGTTGAAAGTGTGTTCCACCTTGCCCAGTTTTGACATGATTCTTGCCATTTGCTTCTGTATGTGCTGAGATTCTTGTTTCTCTTCCTTTGACAACAGGATCGTGGGGTTGACAGCTCCATTTTTCAGAATCCCAAAAAGCTTCACTTAACTATTGGAATGTTGGTGCTTTTAAGTGAACAAGAGATCCAGCAGACATGTGAGATCCTTCAGCACTGTAAAGAGGAATTCATTAAGTAAGTAGCTGGCAGCAGTCGGAAGGGAGTCTTTTCAGTATCAAAGTGGTTTTTGGATGAGAGAGCTAGATGAAATGGCAATCAGGTTTGTTGACTCACTCTATTAAAGTATATGTAAGACCTAGTTATTTTATGGGTACGAGTGTTTTGCTTGCTTGTATGTATGTGTACCTTATATGTGCCTAGTGCCTACAAAGGTCAGAAGGTTTCAGGTCCCCTGGAACTGGAGTGATCCACCATGTAAGTGCTGGTAAACAAAGCTTGGTCCTCTGCAAGAGTAAGTGTTCTTACCCGCCGAGCCATCTCTTCAGCCCTTATTCATTCATTTGTAGTACTTAACATTGGACAATCAACTGAAAGTTTGAAAATAGACTTAAAGCACTCATTTACACTTTTGAAATTGTAACAGTAAAAATAAAATTGTAAATGTTTAAACAGTATATCCCATTGTTTGGGTAGCGTATTGCTACAAATTCAGTGTCTTAAAACCATACACATTTATCATCTGATTTACCATCTGTGGGTCAGGAGTTGGGAGGAAGGGCAGCCCAGTCACAGACTTATCTTTAAGTGAGAGAGCTGGATGACATGGAAATTTTAATGTTTGTTTATGTATAAAAAGTACAGACAAATATACCCATGCCATGACACACATGTGAAAGTCTGTTAACAGCTTGTTGGAGTAAGCTCTTCCCTTCTACTGTTTAGGTCCAGGGGTTAAACTCAGGTTCAGACTTGGCCACCAGTACCTTTATCTGCTGAGCTATTTCACTGGTCAGTGTCAGAAGGTTTATATGGATTTCACTGGACTGAAATCAAAGTATTGTCAGAGCTGTGATTTTTTTTTCTAGTTTTAAGAAAAAAAATTTATATTCTTGTCTTTAAAGTCTAGCTTATAGAGTTTTCTCACATTATTTATCTAGTGGCTTCTTTCTCCACCTTTAATTCTAGTATTGCATTTCTCTGTACCTTCAGTTGTCACCTCTGTGACTGCAGCAGGAATAAGTTGTTGGCTTTTAAGGACTCTGACATGACTAGATCCATCTATATATAATCAAATTGATCTTTATTGTCAAGGCTCATAACCAAGACATGAAGGATAGTAGAACCTTGTCTCTGAGAGGGCCTGCCACAGCAGCACTCCTTAGGAAAGAGGAACTCATGCTCCTGTTTCTCTCCTTCTTTCCCCCTTCCCATTTCTTCTCTCCCTCCTCTTCCTCAATCTCCTTTTCTAGTTATTTATGAATAACAAGGTCTTTTTGTGATGTCTCAGTCACTTGCCTCAGCCTCACGAGGAGCTGGGGTTTTCTGTTGCCTAGGCTATTCTCAGATTCTGAGTTTCAAGTAAATCCACCAGCCTTAGCTGAGGCTGAGAAAGGAAGCTCATAGGCCAGCTAGCTAAAGAATGCAATGATGAACAACGAGAGATCCTCACAGATGGTGGAAAACAAGGACTAACAGCCGAGGTGGTTCCACATAAGCACCATGGCATGTGTGTGCTCTATCTGTGTGTTTGTTTGTGTGTATCTGTTTTTTTTAAGCACATTATTACCTGTAGGTACCATATTTTTTTTAACATGGCCGTGTAGAAATGGGTCACCTGTCTCACTGGGTAGCACAAGGCAAAAGGATCTAAAGTTTTTTTCCTGTTTTTCACATAAGACTCTAGTACATTGATTTGTTTGGGGCCAGTTACCCCTTTTCTTCTTTTTGCTCCTGTTCCTCTCCCTCTTCCTCCTCCTTTTCTTTTTTGAAATAGGGTCTCACTATGTAATCCTGGCTAGCCAAGAGCTCACTCTGTAGAATAGGCTGGCCTTAACTCACAGAGATCCTCCTGCCTCTGCTTCTAGCTTTACTTACTGAGTATTGGGGTTACAGTTGCGCATCACCACTCCTTGTCACTTATATTTTTTCTATTTGTTGCTTTTTTTTTTTTTTTTTTTGAGACTGGGTCTTATGTAGCCCAGCCTTGCCTCTTCCATGAGACCTCCTGCTTTAACCTCCTGAGTGCTAGGCACTTACTACCAGGCTCCACAAAATAAGATATTTTTGTTGAGCACAGCCAAGAACCTATTGAATTTAATAGCTGGCCTGTTGTGGCTCTTATTCTTTGCTCAGTGGTGAACATGGCTATTTTGTTTTAATTTTTGAGACAGGGTTTCTCTGTGTAGCCCTGGATGTGCTAGAATTCATTATTTAGATGAGGCTGGCCTCACAGAGATCCACCTGCCTCTGCCTTCCCAGTGTTGGGAAATTAAAGGTGTGCACTTCTATGTTTGTTGATTTATTTTTTAAATCTTACTTAAAACTCAAAATAATTTGGAGTTCATCATTATATAGTTGTAGTTTTCTTTGTATAAAATAAAAATACTTAAAGGTCTCATACTTCAATATATTCCCAGTTCTCTTTCTGTTAAACTAAACTGAAAGTAGCTGCATTTTTCTGGCTGCCACTGGGATAATCTGCTAAGAAAAAAATGTAGAGTTAGATTAAATATTTATGTATCAAACTATTTGTTCTTACCTTAAGAAAATCAGACCACAGATTTTAATCACTGAGTTTTAATCCTAAGTTCTGGGCAGACCTAGCTGAGCTCTTCCCTTTTCGGTATTTAGTGCCTTTGCCAAATTGGAGTCTGGATGATTGTCAGAGCCGGTGTGCACTGGGAATAAAGAACCTAGGACCCTGACATGACAGGATGAAAATGGTAGTTGTGGTTTTTCAAATTCAGCAAAGCTCTTGAAATAGGACAAAGTTGCCCTGCCAAAAAACTGCTATGCATGCAGAAAGATATTTGAAGATGCTGTTTTCAAAAAGCTGGGAAGATTTGAGACCAGCAAGTTAAACAAATCGAGCCTCCCCACTCTTCTACTGCCCTGCTGAGTGCGCTTTTTGAAAACATTTACAGTTTGAACTCAGGTGTGCGATTGTCATATTAGGGTCAGACTCAGGTGTCTGCATGCCTAGACAAGATCAGTTTCCCAAATGCAAGAGACTTAACTTAAAGAAAATTGTATTAAGCTTTGGTGAGCAAATTATGTTTTGTTTTTTACTTAGGTTCCCCATCTTTGCAGTGGGTACCCTTAGGGCGTATGCCAATGTGTAATGACATTTCTTTCTTTTGTGTGTGTGTGTGTGTGTGTGTGTGTAATGGCATTTCTAACCTGAGCCTGCTGTGCTGTAAAGATCCCAACATAAAATGTGCAAAGGAAAAGTCTGCAACTAAGAGGACCCGTACAGACTGTGCCATGGTGTCATGTGATGGCATTTCACTTGGAATGTTGGAATATTACAACAAACATGACTTATAAAACACGATAAGATGAAGTTGCAATGCTGTGGGTATTTGAGGAATGTGGGTAGTTGAATCTGGATCTAGTTGTTGAAACTAAAGGATGCTGTCTAATGCAGATTTTTGTGGAAATTCTTAGGCTCATGCAGCTTAGATTTTGAATGAATTATTCAGTGTTGAGGAAACGCTTGACGCTCAAATGTGTCCCTTGTGACTTTTCTCCGTGGGATCTAGGACAGAAACAGGGCAGTGGCTCTGAGTATCTGCTTTGACAAATAGGAGCCTGCCCCTGTTCAGGTCCAGCCACTGTCTCCTGAAGCCTGAGAGACCCTCACAGGCAAGGGCTTCAGCAAGTACACCTAGGGAATGATCACAAGGGAGGAGAATCTAGCCCAAGTGTCTCTCACAGGTGAGGACTTCAACATGGATGCCTAAGAGGTACTAGGGTGTACCCCCTCAGTTGCATTCAGTGCCCTGGCTGGTCTCGTTTCTTTTTTTTTTTAATTTTTAATTTTTAATTTTTTTAATTTTTTATATTAATCACAGGTTATTTACTTTGTATCCCAGCCATAGCCCTCTTCCTCATTCCCTCCCAATCCCACCTTTTTTCCCTCATCTCCTCCCTGCCCCTTTCCAAGTCCACTGATAGGGGAAGACCTCCTCCCCTTCCATCTGACCCTAGTTTATCAGGTCTCTTCAGGACTGGCTGCAGTGTCCTCTTCTGTGGCCTAGCAAGGCTGCTCCTCCCTTGGGGACGAGGGTTGAAGAGCTCGCCATTAAGTTCATGTTCGAAATTAGTCCCTGTTCCCCTTACTAGAGAACCTACTTGGATACTGAGCTACCATGGGCTACATTTGAGCATGGGTTCTAGGTTATATCCATCCATGGTCTTTGGTTGGAGAAACAGTCTCATGAAAGACCCCTGTGCCCTGATATATTTGGTCCTTGTGGAGTTCCTGTCCTCTCCAGGTTTTACTAACTCCCCCTTCTTTCACTCTGAAAGTTTGGTTATGAGTCTTAATATCTGTTTTGATACACTGCTAGGTAGAGTCTTTCAGAGGCCTTCTGTGGTAGGTTCCTGTCCTGTTACTTTTTTTCTCCTATATCCAATGTCCATCCCATTTGTCTTTCTAAGTGAGGATTGATCATCTTACGCTGGGTCCCCTTTCTTGTTTATCTTCTTTAGGTATATAGATTTCAGTACATTTATCCTATCTTATAGGTCTGTATAAGTGAGTGTATACCATGTGTGTCTTTCTGCTTTTGGGATACCTCACTCAGGATGATCATTTCTAGGTCCCACCATTTGCCTGCAAATTTCATGATTTCCTCGTTTTTAATTGCTGAGTAGTATTCCATTGTGTAAAAGTACCACAATTTCTGTATCCATTCCTCAACTGAGGGACATCTGGGTTGTTTCCAGGTTCTGGCTATTGTGAATAAAGCTGCTACAAACATTGTTGAGCAAATATCTTTGTTGTGTACTTGAGCATCTTTTGGATATATGCCTAGGAGTGGTATAGCTAGCTCTTGAGGTAGCACTATTCCTAATTGTCTAAGAAAGTGCCAGATTGATTTCCAAAGTGGTTATACAAGTTTGCATTCCCACCAGCAATGGAGGAAGGTTCCCCTTTCTCCACAACCTCTCCAGCATGTGTTGTCACTTATGGTCTTGTTTCTTGACCAGTGCAGGCACCCCTGGTTGTTCAAGGCCCTGTGATTCAGAGTGGCACTATGTTGGCCTCCTCCGGCCACTCAGTCTCTACAGAGACTGCACCATAAACACCACTTTGCCTTTCTGGCAGGTGTAGGAATACCCAAGTGGTAGCAGCTTCTCCTGGCCTCCAGTATTTCCCGATTAGAGTATAATTCCACAGGAAACCCCCCACCCAAGGGCACTCAGATATTCAGAGTATTGAAGGCCTTGGTAGGGACACTTTGGACAAACTCCTTAAGGAGGAAGGTTTTTCTACCTGAATCCAGCTTGATGATCATAGCATGTAGGGCCTGAAAGTGACAAAAAGGAGGCAGTTGTAGGGCACCATTATAGTCCAGTGGTTTCCCATGGTGAGCTAAGGTACAAGACAGACCTGAGGAGCAGGTCTCAGGGCTACCAGTAGAGCCCAAAAGAGGCCTTGAGATGGCAGGCTTTCTTCTCAGTTGTCTAGAGCAGCTTTTTCCAGCTTATGGGGCATCTATTTAGTGCTGACTAGAGATTTAAGAGGTATAAAAGTGAGAGAGATGGGGCCTACCCTTGTGATGCTTAGGGAATGCTATATAGTGAGTGGAACTTCCCTGTCTTGCAGATTGGGAGGGAGCTTTTTCTGGTTGAAGTATATATCTGAATGTACTTCAGTATATAAAAAGGATTTGGGAAGAAAACACAGTGATGGGAATATTCTGGGCCACTGTGGGTTCCCATTGAATGACAGCTTTCCAGTGTCCATGGCTAGACTTTCTCATGCTCCCTTAGAGAAACAGGTTGAGACTCAGTCCTGCATAGGTAGGGTCTGCATCATTGTTCATCAGTTGTCGAGAATGGATCTTCAGACATCATCCACCCTTAAGATTAAGGGATTGATGTTCATTTAGGTGTCATCCACCCAAAGAGCATCAGACCCGTCCGATACCTTTTTCTCAGAGGCGGGACCTGGGGCATCAACCCGCATGCAATCAGACATGCTCTTCTCTGGGTCCAAAGCGGCTGACCCTGAGTGCAGTGCTTAGCCTCGCATCCTGAGCGTAACATTTTAGCTTTTTATGGTATCCAACCATGCTTGGGGCGAATGTTTTGCTTCAATGGCTGTAAAGGCCTGAATGAACATCGGTACAAAGTCCCAATTTATTTCTAATATCAGAGATCAGACCTCTACTCTTGCCTGATGCGTCTAAAACAAAAAGGGGGAACTGTAGAGAGCTGCGTAATGCTGTGCCTTAAAGATGGAGCTGGTTTCTGCCTTCCACCTTCCGGATGGTGAGTGCTCTCTGTCACGAACAATTCCACATTTGGCTAAGGCTGAGGATCTGGCTTGCTTCCATGTATGTGGACCTATCTGCATTGCCCACGTGGCACGCCTGGGTTGGCTACCCAGAGGCTATTTAAGCTGTGGGCTGGCTTTCCCCAGGGTCAGATGATTGTTCAAGGTTCCTGAATAAACTGCATTGAAAAAAAAAAAAAAGAAAAGAAAACAAACAAACAAAACAAACAAACAAAAAAAAAGAAGTTCAGGATCATCCTGGCCTATAAAACAATCCCCCTGCTCTCAAAATAAATAAATAAACTATTTTTATAGTTTTGTTCAAAAAAAAAAAAGATTAAGGGATTGAAGTCTCAGAGGAGGAAACTAGGGCCGGGCAGAAAGAGGAAACATTGAGGGGGCATAGGAAGAAAAGAAGTTCCTTAATCTGGAGTCTAGTGGGAATCTTGCTAGCCAAGTGTTAAAAATTTTAACAAAATAAGAGTTGCTGTGAAGATTGCTTATATAAAAACAATGTTCTTTTTCTTTTATCTAGAAACATTTGTAAAAAAAGATTTGTAAAATCACCAAAATAATTGTCCTTTATTTTCTAGGTAGTTGTTTTAGGTGTTACATCCTATTAAAAAGTACTGATAGTTACTGCAAAATTTATTGCTGTATATTGGAGCAGATGTCTTTATTAACATAAGAGAACTTAGGAAGTGAAGTCTTTTTGTGTGTTTTCAACATTTATCAGGTGGCAATCAGAAAATGTTTACTGTGAAGAAGAATATCAACCTGCATAGCCCTTTTTGATATGTTTAATAATAATTCTTTTTTAAAAATTTTTTATTTAACTTTTATTAATTACACTTTATTCATTTTTGTATCCCCCATAAGCCCCTCCCTCCTCCCCTCCCGGTCCCACCCTCTCCCCCCTTTTTGCATGCATGCCCCTCCCCAAGTCCACTGATAGGGGAGGTCCTCCTCTCCTTCTTTCTGATCTTAGTCTATCAGTTCTCATCAGAAGTGGCTGCATTGTCAGGGTTGTAGGTTATCTCCATGAATAGTCCTTGGTTGGAGTATAAGTCTCTGGGAAGTTCCCTGTGTTCAAATTTTCTTGTTCTGTTGCTCTCCTTGTGGAGTTCCTGTCCTCTCCAGCTCTTACTATTTCCCACTTCTTACATAAAATTCCATTCACTCTGCCTGACAGTTGGCCATCAGGCTCAGCATCTGCTTTGACGGTCTGCAGGACACAGGCTTTCAGAGGCCCTCTGTGGCAGGTTCTGAGGTTGTTTCCTGTTTTCCTCTTCTGGCTTTCAGAGGCCCTCTGTAGCAGGTTCCTAGGTTGTTTCCTGTTTTCTTTTTCTTCTGATATCCATCTTCTTTGCCTTTCAGGATGGGGATTGAACATTTTAGTTAGGGTCCTCTCTTTTGCTTAGTTTGTTTAGATGTACAGATTTTAGTGGGTTTATTCTATATTGTATGTTTATATGAGTGAGTATATTACCGTGTGTGTCTTTTTGCTTCTGGGACAACTCACTCAGGATGATCCTTTCCAGGTCCCACCATTTACCTGCGAATTTCATGATTTCCTTATTTTTCATTGCTGAGTAATAGTCCATTGTATAGATGGACCACAGTTTCTGCATCCATTCTTCAGTTGAGGGGCATCTGGGCTGTTTCTAGCTTCTGGCTATTACAAATAAAGCTGCTATAAACATGGTTGAGCACATGTCCTTTTTGTGTACTTGAGCCTCTTTTGGATATATGCCTAGGAGTGGTATGGCTGGATCTTGAGGAAGCGCTATTCCTAGTTGTCTGAGAAAGCGCCAGATTGATTTCCAGAGTGGTTGTACAAGTTTACATTCCCACCAGCAGTGGAGGAGGGTTCCCCTTTCTCTACAACCTCTCCAGCATGTGTTGTCACTTGAGTTTTTGATCTTGGCCATTCTCATGGGTGTAAGGTGAAATCTCAGGGTTGTTTTGATTTGCATTTCCCTAATGGCTAGTAAGGTTGAGCATTTCTTTAAGTGCTTCTCTGCCATTCGGTATTCCTCTACAGAGAATTCTCTGTTTAGCTCTGTTTCCCATTTTTTAAGTGGATTACTTGGTTTGCTGCTTTTCAGCTTCTTTAGTTCTTTATATATACTGGATATGAGTCCTCTGTCAGATAAAGGGTTGGTGATGATTCTTAACGGGCTTGCTATAAGTTTGATATGCATAGCATCTCAATGAAATACCATTTAACCTTCAAACCCTTTTAAAAAGCGATGACTACTTGATTTATGTCTATAAAAAAAGGTATTAGGTAATTAGATTTAGAAAACTAATGCACTAACTAAAGAAATTGAAAATTCATGTCGAGAGTCTTAAGTTATACTATAGCTTTGGACCCATCTTTAATTGAGAAACATCGGTATAAAACATTTTTGGGTAAGTGTATATATATATATATAATTTGTATAAAAAGCATTTGAGTAAAATATTGGCTCCCTTTTCTATGATTATCCTTCGAGCCCTTCTATTTGGTTCGTCTGTTGTTGTTTACAGTCCACACAGTGCTCCATTCGGTGTCCAGGTCTTGTTTCCCATTTCTCACTTCTGTCACCAGCAAAAAAAATTTTCATGCCATTTGAATATAAAAGCTACAAGCCTATGGCCTGTGGTTTAAGTTGCTGTGCTGCTAGAAGGTTGTGCTTTGTCTTTCTAGCCGTTTACCTACTTCCTGTGAAAATTAATAGCTCTCTGTAGCATTACCAAATTTCATCGGAACCAAATTTCTGCCATTAAATTGGTATTAATACATTGAGAAGTCAATCAAAATAAAAAAATCTACTTTCACACAAAAAGAGAAACTTTTCATATGGGAATGTTCCAATAGCAATGAAGAGTCCTAAATTTAATCTTTTTCATTTCCCAGATCTGATCCTGTAACTTTTTCAAAATATCACAAACAAGAGTATAAATGTTGTTAGAGTGAAAACCCATGTTGGAACCTAGTACAGGAAGGATTCCTTCAATCCTTACGCCCGTGGTTTCATTTTTTTCTGTTTGTAATCCTGTCTAATGGACTTTGGAACTGTCCTGTTATCTCATTTATCAAAAGAATTTCCTCAGAAACCCTTAAAGCAGTATGCAGGGTTTGAATGAGAATGGCTTCCATGGGCTTATATGTTTGACTACTTGCTCCCTAGTTGGTTGAATTGTTTAGAAAGGATTAGTAAGTGTGGCCTTGTTGGAGGAAGTGTATCACTGGGTGAGCTTTGAGGTTTCAAAAGCCCATGCCATTCTATAAGCTCTCTGTACCTCATGCTTATGGATCAAGATGTAAGCTCTCTGCTACTGCTCTAGACCATGCCTGCCTGCCTGCCTGCCTGCTGCCGTGTTCCCCACCGTGATAGTCATGGACTAACTAACACTGTAGAGCCCTGAGCTCCAAATTGTTTCCTTTGTAAAGTTGCCTTTGTCATGGTGTTTGTCATGGCAACAGAAAAATAACTTAGACACAGTGAAGTAGAGAAGGCATCAAACTCATATGTGGGTTTTGTTAAGACACTTAAGGTGACTTCTCATGAGAAGCTTATGCCTATATTGTAGTGTGTACTGTCATATTCTAGGCCTGCCTGCCCCCTCTTCCTGTCTCTTCTTTAATGCCCTTGCTTAAATCTATATTAAAGTTCTTTCTTAATATACTCAAACATTGCTTTAACACACACACACAACACACACACACCAAACAATTAAGAACCCAAACAATGACTTGGTTCAGCAGCTGTGCTGCCATTTCCTTGGGGTGGGTCCCTAGAAAGGGACTTCTTGTACAGATGAGTCTGGGAGGTTCTTCATTAATGTTGGCAAATGCTCCTGAAGATGTGTTAAATTGCTATGCACATCTTTCATTGCTAGCGTGTGTAAGTGTCTTGTAACTTGAAATAAAGGAGAGAAGGGCTGTCATATAGAATGCCATTGCCAATCATGTCATCCCTCAACTTTGTCTTAGAGCTCATCAGTGAGTGTTGGAACATGGTGTGGTCCTGAAAACACTCTTCTGCATTTTGTAGTTTTGGGCACTGGGCATTTCTTAACTTGAAATTAGAAGGACCGCTAGGTCATTGTTGTTGGAAAAACCCCACAAGCCAGATCTTGCACTACTTGACTATGCGTATTAGCCTTGAGATATTACAGTATCTCAAGGTGCTTTGCTTATACAGGTGTAAAAGCCTAATGTTTTTTCTTTGACAGTGACATTTCTGGAGGCAAACCCCTGGAAGTAGAGATGGCAGGGATCGAGTACATGAACGATGATCCTGGGATGGTGGATGTTCTTTATGCCAAAGTCCACATGAAAGATGGCTCCAACAAGTAGGTTTTTAATCTATGCTTATTTGAACTGAGAGGTTCCCAAATGTTTGGTGCCTTCGAGGCTTACAAGGTGTTAAAGTTACCTCAAGCTCATCATCTTTCTGTCTCAGCTCTCAAAGTACTAGGATTACATGTGTGCAACAACAGGCCTGTTCTTTGTTCATTAAAACAAATGTGCTAACACATTCAGACAAGAATTGCAGACTGTTAGCTTGAAAGACTCTGGATAGTGAGTATTGATCATAACAGTCGATTTTTTTATGCAAGTGGGTTGTGTGAAGGTGCCAGTCCTGCAGAACCAAAGCTGCAGGATCTCCATGACACAGGACAACAACAGGATATTCAAGAAGAGTCCAAATGAGGATCCAGTATAGCAGAAGCCAGAGGCCTCGAACAAGATCAATGACTCATTACAATGAACATTTGCAAGTAAAGCTGTTTGGTATAAGCATGTAATATGTGATATACTTGTGACACACTGCAACTTTCATAGTGAGATGTTTCAACTTTTATTCATTTGTTTTTATTGTATCTATTTTTATTTTTTGTTTTCTTTTTAGAGGGAGGTTGCAAGATTAGAGGGTGGATATGGAGATGAGTGGGGTTGGGGTGCATGATGTGAAATTCACAAAGAATCAGTAAAAAGTTAAAGAAAAATAATACTAGAGATATTGGGGCTGTGGTAATTCTAGCACTCCAGAGGCAGAGGTAGGTAGGCAGATCTCTGTGTTCGAGGTCAGCCTGGTCTATAAAGTGAGTTCCAAGACAGCCAGGGCTACACAGAGAAACCCTGTCTCAACAAAAACAAAAACCAAAATAACAAAAACAAAAAACAAAACCAAACAAGAAAACAATGACGATGATGATGAATTCCTCTCAACTGGTTGCTTGCTCTGTCTTTTGACCCAGGGTTAACTTTTTTTAATCCTTTTTATAGAAGGCTCTTAGATAAAGGTGTGTGCTAGGGCTGAGCCACAGCATAACCATGTGTTTGCTGTATATAATAAACAGAAAGTTATTAGATTAAAGGTGTGTATTAGGGCTGAGCAACACCACAACTAAAAACAGGTTTTTCAGGTACATAATTTCAGGGTTCACAGTGTAATCAAATATCCTGCAATAGCCCTGGGTTTGATTCTCAGTCCTGCACAGTCAAAAAAAAAAAAAAAAAAGACTTGACTCAGGGTAATAGTACATGTCTGTAATTCCAGGACTTAGGAGGTTCAAGCAGAAGGGTTAGGTGTTCATGATTATCCTCAGCTACATAGTAAATTTTAGGATAGCCTGGACTACATGAATCCTTGTCTTAAAACAGATAAAAATCCTCCCCCCAAAATGAGGAAGAAAATAGTGGTTTGCTAAATTATAAAAGTCTTCTAAATGCTGTTATATTTTATCATGTTGCTAATGTTACTACCAATGTTATTAAAATATTTTTCATTTTTTATTTTTATTAATTACAGTTTATTCACTTTGTATCCCCCCTGAGCTTCCTCCCTCCTCCCCTCCCAATCTCACCTTCCCTCCTGCTTCTCCACCCATGTCTCTCCCCAAGTCCCAATGATAGGGGAGGTCCTCCTCTCTCCTACCTTCTGATCTTAGTCTATCAGGTCTCATCAGGAGTGGCTCCATTGTCTTCCTCTATGGCCTGGTAAGGCTCTTCCCCCTCAGGGGGCAGTGATCAAAGAGCAGGTCAATCAGTTCATGTCAGAGACAGTCCCTGTTCCCATTACTATGAAACCCACTTGGACACTGAACTGCCATGGGCTACATCTGTGCAGGGGTTCTGGGTTATCTCCATGAATGGTCCTTGGCTGGAGTATCAGTCTCAGAAAAGACACCTGTGCTTAGATTTTTTGGTTCTGTTGCTCTCCTTGTGGAGCTCCTGTCCCCTCCAGGTCTTTCTATCTCCCCCGTCTTTCATAAGATTCCCTGCACTCTGCCCAAAGTTTGGCTGTGAGTCTCAGCATATGTTTTGATATCCTGCTGGATAGAGAGTCTTCCAGAGGCCCTCTGTGGTAGGCTCCTGTCCTCTTCCCTGTTTTCTTCCTCTTTAATGTCCATCCCATTTGCCTTTCTGAATGAGGATTGATCATCATACCCAAGGTCCTCCTCCTTGTGTAGGTTCTTTAGGTGTACAGATTTTAGTATGTTTATCCTATATTATATGTCTAATATCCACTTATGAGTGAGTGTGTCTTTCTTCTGGGATACCTCAATCAGGATGATCTTTTCAAGTTCCCACCATTTGCCTTCAAATTTCATGATTTACTTGTTTTTTATTGCTGAGTAATATTCCATTGTGTAGATGTACCACAATTTCTGTATCCATTCTTCTATTGAGGGACATCTGGGTTGTTTCCAGCTTCTGGCTATTACAAATAAAGCTGATACAAAAAAAACAAAAAAAACAAACAAACAAAAAAAAAAAACAAATAAAGCTGATACAAACATGGTTGAGCAAATGTCCTTGTTGTATACTTGAGCATCTTTTGGGTATATGCCTAGGAGTCATCTAGCTGGATCTTGAGGTAGCACTATTCCTAATTGTCTGAGAAAGTGCCAGATTGATTTCCAAAGTGGTGGTACAAGTTTACATTCCCACCAGCAGTGTAGGAGGGTTCCCCTTTCTCCACATCCTCTCCAGCATGTGTTGTCACTTGAGTTTTTGATCTTAGCCATTCTGATGGGTATAAGGTGAAATCTCCAGGGTCTTTTTGACTTGCATTTCCCTGATGACTAAAGACATTGAACATTTCTTTAAGTGTTTCTCTGCCATTCGATATTCCTCTATTGAGCATCCTCTGTTTAGCTCTGTACCCCATTTTTTTAATTGGATTAAGTGATTTGTTCCTGTTTGACCTCTTGAGTTCTTTATGTATTTTGGATATTAGACCTCTGTCAGATAAAGGGTTGGTGAAGATCCTTTCCTAATCTGTAGGCAGTCTGTTCGTTCTGATGACAGTGTTTTTTGCTTTACAGAAGATTTTCAGTTTCATGAGGTCCCATTTATTGATTACTGCTCTTAGAGCCTGTGCTGTTGGTGTTCTGTTCAGGAAGTTGTCTCGTGTGCCAGTGAGTTCAAGGCTTTTCCCCAGTTTTTCTTCTAACAGATTTAGTGTGACTGATTTTATATTGAGGCCTTTGATCCACTTGGACTTTCGTTTTATGCAGGGTAGTAAGTATGGATCTCTCTGCATTTTTCTACATGTAGACATCCATTTAGACCAGTACAATTTGTTGAAGATGCTATCTTTTTTCCATTGAATGTTTTTGGCATCTTTATAAAAAATCAGGTGTCCATAAGTGTGTAGATTTATTTCAGGGTCTTCCATTTGATTCCATTGATCCACCATTCTGTTTCTATGCCAGTACCATGCAGTTTTTAGTATTGTTGCTTTATAGTACAGCTTGAGATCAGGGATGGAAATACCTCCAGAAGATCTTTTATTGTAGAGGATTGTTTTAGCAATTCTGGGTTTCTTGTTATTCCGTATGAAGTTGAGAATTTTTCTTTCAAGGTCTGTAAAGAATTGTGTTGGTAATTTGATGGGAATTGCATTGAATTTTTATATTGCTTTTGGTAAGATGGCCATTTTTACTATGTTAATCCTGCCAAGCCAGGAGCATGGGAGATCTTTCCATCTTCTGATATCTTCTTCTAATTCTTTCTTCAGAGGCTGGAAATTTTTTTCATACAAGTCTTTGACTTACTTGGTTAGGTTCACACCAAGGTACTTTATGTTCTTTGTGGCTATTGTGAAGGGTATTATTTCCCTAATTTCTTTCTTAGCCCTTTTGTCTTTTGTATACAGGAGGGCTACTGATGTTTTTGAATTAATTTTGTATCTAGCCACTTTGTTGAAGGTGTTTATCAGCTGTAGGAGTTCCCCGGTAGAAATTTTGTGGTCACTCAGGTATACTATCATATCATCTGCAAATAGTGATACTTTGACTTCTTCCTTTCCAATTTGCATCCCCTTGCTCTCCTTTAATTGTCTTATTGCTCTAGCAAGGACTTCAAGAACTATGTTGAAGAGATATGACGAGAGTGGGCAGCTTTGTTTTGTCCTTGATTTTAGTGGGATTGATTTAAGTTTCCCTCCGTTTAGTTTGATATTGGCTATAGGCTTGCTGTATATTGCCTTTACTATGTTTAGGTATGTGCCTTGTATCCCTGATCTCTCCAATACTTTAAACATGAATGGATGTTGGATTTTGTCAAAGGCTTTTTCAGCATCTAAGGAGATAATTATGTGTTTTTTTTTTCTCCTTCAGTTTGATTATATGGTGGATCACGTTGATGGATTTCCATATATTGAACCACCCCTGCATGCCTGGGATGAAGCCTACTTAGTTGTAGTGGATGATATCTTTGATGTGTCCTTGTATTCGGTTTGCAAGTATTTTGTTGAGGTTTTTACATCAATGTTCATAAGGGAGATTGTCCTGAAATTTTCTTTCTTTGTTGGGTCTTTGTGAGATTTAGGTACCAAGGTGACTGTGGCTTCATAGAATGAGTTTGGTAGTGTTCCTTCTGTTCCTATTTTGTGGAATAGTTTGAATAGTATTGGTGTTAGCTCTTCTTTGTAGGTCTGATAGAATTCTGCTCTGAAACGATCTGGTCCTGGGCCTTTTTTTTTTTTTTTTTTATTTTTGCATGGGAGACTTCTGATGACCACTTCTATTTTTCCGTAGGGGATACCCGATTTACCTGGTCTTTATTCAGCTTTGGCAAGTAGAATCGATCCTTTTCAAATTTTGTGGCATATAGGCTTTTGAAGTAACACCCGATGATTGTTTGGATTTCCTCAGTGTCTGTAGTTATGTCCCCCTTTTCATTTCTGATTTGTTGATTTGGATAGTGGCTCTCTGCCTTTTAGTTAGTTTGGCTAAAGGTTTGTCTATCTTGTTGATTTTCTCAAAGACCCAACTCTTGGTTTCATTGAGTCTTTGAATTGTTTTATTTGTCTCTAATTTATTAATTACAGCCCTGAGTTTATTTCCAGCCATCTGCTCCTTTTTGTTGTGTCTGCTTCTTTTTTTTTTTTTCCCCTCTAGGGCTTTTAGGTGAGCCATTAAGTTGCTTGATCGAGATGTTTCGAATTTCCTCTTGAAAGCACTTAGTGCTATGAACTTTCTTCTTAGCACTGCTTTCATTGTGTCCCATAAATTTGGGTATGTTGTGCCTTCATTTTCATTGGATTCTAGGAAGACTTTAATTTTTTTCTTATTTCTTCCTTGACCCAGCTGTCATTGAGTAGCGAGTTGTTCAGTTTCCATGTGTGTGTAGGCCTTTTGCTGTTTCTGTTGTTGTTGAGGTCCAGCTTTAGTCCATAGTGATCAGATAGGATAGAAGGGATTATTTCAATTTTCTTGAATCTGTTGAGGCTCGCTCTGTGACCAACTCTATGGTCTATTTTGGAGAAGGTTCCATGAGGTGCTGAGAAGAAGGTAAATTTTTTTTATGTTTGGGTGTAATGTTCTATAGATGTCTTTTAGGTCCATTTGATTCATGACCTCTGTTAGAGATATTGTTTGTTTATTTAATTTCTGTTTTGTTGACCTGTCCTTTGTTGAGAGTGGGGTGTTGAAATCTCCCACTATTAACGTGTGGGGATCTATGTGTGGTTTAAGTTTTATTAAAGTTTCTTTTACAAATGTAGGTGCCATTGTATTTGGGGCATAGATGTTCAGGATTGTGATGTCTTCTTGGTGGAATTTTCCCTTGATGAGTAAGAAGTGTCCTTCCCCATCTCTTTCGATTAAGTTTGAAAGTCTATTTTATTAGATATTGGAATGGCTACTCCTGCTTGCTTCTTGGGTCCATTTGCTGGTAAAACCGTTTTCTAGCCTTTTACTCTCAGGTAATGTCTATCTTTGTGACTTAGATGTGTTTCTTGTATGTAGCAGATTGTTGGGTCTTATTTGTTCATCCATTCTGTTAGTCTGTGTCTTTTTATTGGAGAATTGAGTCCATTGATGTTGAGAGAGATTAATGACCAGTGACTGTTATATCCTTTGATTTTGATGTTGGCTATGTTAGTGTGTTTGTGTGCTTGGCTACTTTTAGTTTTGTTGTAGTGAGGCTATTTATTTCCTGTGTTTTCTTGAATGTAGCTAGTTTTTTGGGTTGTATTTTTTCTTCTAATACCTTCTAAACTCTTGGATTTGTGTGTAGGTATTGTTTAAATTTGTTTTTGTCATTGAATATCTTGTTTTCTCCATCTATGATGACTGAGAGTTTTGCTGGGTATAGTAGTAGCCTGGGCTCACATCTCTGTTCTCTTAGAGTCTGCATGATATCTGTCCAGACCTTTCTGGCTTTCATAGTCTCTGTTGAGAAGTCAGGTGTGATTCTGATGAATTTGCCATTATTACTTGGCTGTTTTCCCTTGCAGCTTTCAGTATTTTTTCTTTGTTCTGTATACTTACTGTTTTGATTATTATGTGGCGGAAGGATTTTCTTTTCTGGTCTAATTTATTGTGTGTTCTGTAGCCCTTTTGTATTCTTATAGGCCTCTCCTTTAAGTTGGGGAAATTTTCTTCTATGATTTTGTTGAAAATATTTTCTGGGCCTTGGAGACGGGAATCTTTTTTTCCCTCTATTAGTGTTCTTAGGTTTTGTCTTTTCATGTTGTCTTGGATTTCTTGGATGGTCTGTGTCAGGAATTTTTTAGATTAACATTTTCTTTGACGTTTTCTTCCATTGCATCTTCCACACCTGAGATTCTTTCTTCCATCTCTTGTAGTCTATTGGTTATGCTTACCTCTGTAGTTCCTGTTTTCTTCCCTAAGTTCTTTCTCTCCACAATTTCCTTAATTTGT
This sequence comes from Meriones unguiculatus, assembly GCF_030254825.1. Classification (NCBI taxonomy): domain Eukaryota; kingdom Metazoa; phylum Chordata; class Mammalia; order Rodentia; family Muridae; genus Meriones; species Meriones unguiculatus. Next base: position 26,956,191 of record NC_083363.1, on the reverse strand, counting down.
TTTTTCTTTAATTTTTTCAATTCTATCTTCAGATCTTGAGCTATTTTGTTGATTTCCTTCACCTGTCGGACTGTATTTCCCTTCAATTCCTTCAGCTGTTTGTTTGAACAATCCTCTGTTTCTTTTATTTCTTTCAGTGATTTAAGTATTTCCTCTCTAAAGTCCACAAACTGGCTGCATCTTCCTGTATTTCTTTACGGATGGTCGTAATTTGTTTGTCTTTATCTTCCTCCATTTCTTTATGGATGGCCATAATCTTTTTGACTCTATCTTTCTCTAGTTCTTTATGCATTTTATTTGTTTCCTTTATTATCCTCTTCATAAGCATAGATGTAAGGTCATCTTCTTGAATTTCATTTATGCTGGAGTTTCTAGGGCTGTTTGCCCTTGGATATGTGGGTTCTGGAGATGCCATATTGCTCTGTCTTTTGTTGGCTGGGCTTTTATGGGTTTTAGATGGGTGACCTGAGAATGGACCCAATTGATTTTCACACCATGGGGTTTCCTCTCACCTGGGAAACATGATCGTTGGTGTTTTAGGGCCCAGAGTTCAGTCTCTTGGTCGCTGTGCCAACACTGCTGTCCAGCAGTGTCCTCCTGGCGCTGCCATCTTGGATCAAGATCGTTATTAAGTTCTTTAAGCACAGTGAAGTGGTGAAGCCCATGATGGCTGCATACATTCTTCAAATTTTTAATTTTCATCTGAAAGCTCAAATTTTATTATTGGCAGAAAATGTTGACAATTGTTTCTCTTCAAGTTCTTTTTTTTTTTTTAAATATCTGCCAAAGTCAGGAATGGTGGCATACATCCTTAATCCCAGCACTCAAGAGGCAGAAGCTGGCAGATCTCTGTGTGTTTGGGGCCAGCCTTGTCTACATAGTGAATTCAAGGACAGTTAGGAATACATGAGGCCCTGTTTCACTAACCCCTTCCCATGACCATCAGCTTTCAGGGCTTCTCATTTAGGGTTGGGACTCCTGAACCCTTCCCTTCATGCTAGAATGGGACTGACAGGACCTTGTACAGACATCATTCTTTAAAGATGCCACTTTGTTCAACCTGGTTTTTTTATGAATTTAAAACAAGTCATGTGCTGCACACATGACTAAAAGGGAGAGCATAAGCAGGAGCCATTACAGTAGGAACAGGTGTAGGGTGTTCAGAAGCCATTAAAATAGTCTAATTGAAACAAGGTGGCCCAAATTAGAGCAGTGGCAGTAGGAATCAATAATTGAATGCAAAAAATAAAATCTGCTTGATTTGGCAATTTCCTTAAAGCAGAGGGTGGAGAGATGATTAAGCTAATTTATATCAGGAATACAAAGGTGATTCACACTAGGAGATCTAATAATATCCCTGTCAAATTTAAAAGCAACATCTAAATACATGCTTGAAAGGATTTTGCTAGGCTTAGTGGCACACTCCTGTATTTTAAGCCCTCAAGAGGAGGCTAAGGTGATTTTCAAAAAGGCAAAACCAAGGGAGATGGCTCAGTGGGTAAAGGCTCCTGCCACAAAGCCTAAGGACCCAAGTTAGATCCCTAGGACTAACCACCTTCTCAAGTTATTCTTTGAACTCCACATCTGTGCCTGCGCATGTTCACAAATAGACAAATGTATAGAAGGAATCTTTTGTTAATGTAGAGATGCAACACCTGCCAATTAAATAAACCTATGGCCAGGGCCTGTAGAGATGTCTCAGAGGTTAAGAGTACTGGCTGTTCTTCCAAAGGGGCTGAGTTCAATTTCTAGCAACCACATGGTGGGTCATAACCATCTATAGTGAGATCTGGTGCCCTCTTCTGGCATGTAGGCATACAAGCAGGCAGAATGCTGAATCAATCAGTCAATCTATGGCTTATGACTGAGGCAGGAAATAGGTGGCAGAAGGGATTCTGGGATAGAGCCAGGTGTACAAGATTCAACCAGCAAGATGTGAAGAATATTAGACTCATGGTGCCTGATCTCAGGTAACGAGCCATGTGGCTAAATGTAGTGTAATGGGTTATTTTAAGTTATGAGTGAGTCAGAGAAGAGCCTAGCTGTATGGCCCAAGTATTTGTATAATATTTAGTGGGTCTCATGATTTGTTATTCTGGGAGCTTGGGGACAGGAGAAAAAGCCGATCCCCAAACATAATGGCATTCTACTACACAAATGTGATTTAAAAAGAAAAGAAAAACAAATAAGAAGTGGTCGCTGAGAGTTGGCAACTAGGAGAGTTGTATTTGTATGTATTGAGGTTAAATTTTATAACTGCTCATCTCAGCATCAGTATCTGTAAGTTGCTCTCTCCCTTCACAGACAGGCTTTTTAGTTAGTTAGTTAGTTTGTTTGTTTTTAACAGATGAAGTAAAAATTAATCTGCCACCCCCAATTTCCCAGTTTTACTTCCCAGAGTAAAAACTGCCAAGAGTCTCTATTTATGTCATTATTTTAAAGACATAGAATTACATTACACTATCCTGCAGGTTTCTGCTTTTTGTTTTGTTTTTCAGACAGGGTCTCATCTAGCCCTGGTTGACCTTGAACTTGCTATGAAACCAGGAATGGCCTTGAACTTCTATCCTCCTGCTTCCACTTCCTGAGTGGTGGGAGTAAAGGTATAGGCCATCATGTCTAGTCTTTTGGTTTTGGGGTCAAGTCCGACACTGCCAACTGAGTCTTTTCTGTAGTTCTTCACTGCCATGTCCGCGTGCATAGGCGCTCTGAAGTTCTATCACAGGTTTTCAAAGCTTTACCTGCATGCCATGGAATTTCTTTGCGGTAAAATTGCCCATCACCTCACATCTTTGAATTAATTAATAACTGCCAGTCTAGTTTTGCAGTTTTTTTCCAGCCTGACACTGAGTTAACACCTCAACATTGTCTCCGGCTATCCTGTGTACTCTCTCTGAGCCTCAACTTGATTCCTTGCCTATGTCAAATGTCTGTCTTTCCTTTTTGAGCTCCATCCCTTAAGGAGGTAGTCAGATTCTTGAGACTGGAGAGCACTAGATTTTCTAAATCTAGCACTTTATCAAATAATACATGGCTTATAGTAGATGTTCGCTAACATTTGATACTTAATTTAATTCATTTATGTATTCAGCTGCAATATAGATGTGTTGAATACTCTTCAGCATTTTGTCCTCATCTCCTACTTCAGTCCCAGCTCAACTATAACCTCCCCCTCATGCCCCCATAAGTAACCCAAAGTACTTTATGCTGCTGATTTTACTGTCAGGTTTACTTTATAGTCCACAGTGTTTTGCTTCCCTGTTTGAGGCTATCACATCACCATCCACAGATAAACACTGAAATGTTTATAGAGCTGTTTCCCTTTTTATGCTCGCTCTCCTTTCCTAGTGTCTTAACGAGCATGCTATCTTTATAAACAGGAAACAATTTAAGAGAATAGTTATGGAGGTACATCTCTCTACCACCACCTCTGTAGTAGTGACTGAACCCTGCAGTGGGGACTGCACATTTACCTGTTTTGGGTGACATACTTTTTGTTCCTCAGTTCCTGGCTTTTTTGAAGCCTGCACTGCTTCTGTGGCCTGCACAGTACTGCCATTTCTTTTCCTTTCTTTCTCGTAAGATTGGTGTGTTCTTGCTACCTCCCTGTCTGATTCCTTCTCTGTCCTTTGTCACAAAACTTCTGACTCTGGTGTGGCAATGAAACTGCTTTGCTACAAGTTCCCCTCTGGTTGTGCCCCCTTGGTACTCCTGGCCTCTCTGGGGTCCTCTTCCTGTTTTCTCATCCTTACCAGCTGACTTCTGGTTTCTTCTCTGTCCTTTTCATAGGTATGTGTCCCAGGAGGCTACCCATATCTGTTTCTCACCTTGCTCTTAGTCTTCCTCCATGCTGCTCTTGTCCTTTGCTTTCACTGATCTTCTTGGTTACTTGAGACAAGGCCTCATGTAGTCCAAGCTGGCTTCAAACTCAGTATGTAGCTGAGGAGGACTTTGACTTCCAAAGTTGGACTTTCTATCTTCCAAGCGTTTGTGTCACCACATCTAGGTTAAGGACGCTGAGCTGACAGTCCCACATTCCTATCATTTGCCTAAATGGAACTTCATGCTTGTATTTCTGCCTGTTCTTGGACACATGTTGCTGAACTGTCTGTCCTTCAGACCTGATATCCTGTTCCACACAAAATTAGAATGGCACAGCATTAACCCTATCCCCTGACAACAGTGAACAGATAAGCCTTTCTAGCGAGATGGCTCTGCAGGTAAAGGTGCTTGGCCTGACTACCTGGAGCTCAACCCCCCGTACCAATATGGTGGAAGGAGAGAACTGACTTCCACAAATAGTACTGTGACTACTCCTCCACACTTGTACTGTTACACATGTCAGCCCACTTGGCTTGTTCTTTCTCTTTCTCTCTCTCTCACACACACACTCAGACACAGAATAAGAAAGACATTTTTAAATAATAGAAAATTTGTTTCAGTGCTGCGATTGAATCTGGTGCCTTGTGTGTACTAAGCACACATTCTATTGCTGAGCAACACACCAGCCCTAAAGGAGTGTGTCTGTGTGCGCGTCCATGTGTGCATATGCATGTATGTGCATGTGTGTGTGTGCTTAGATTTACTACTTAATAGTTATGTGATCTTGCCCAAGTTCCATAACTTCCCTTTCCTTAGCACCTTCATTGGTAAATGAGGGGTAATGGTGTGTTGTGAGGGTGAAGTGGTTTCTCAGAAAATAGCATGTTCAGTGTGGTGGCCAATGCATTGCCTGTTCTTTCTCAAGCACAGAAACTACAGCTGGTCCTGTGCCCTTTTCCTTTCTGCTCTCCACTGTGGGACACTTTCTAGTTGCCAGAGTCAGAGTTCAGAAGCGGACATTGTGTCCATTGTGTCGTAGCATTCCCTGTGAAAAGTTGGACTTGCAGCCTGGCCACGACTTCATATCTAGCCCTGCTTCCCCTGCTACAGGTGTTTCCAGTGACTAGCACACTGCTGTCCATGCTGTGACCTTGCATGCCTTGGGGGCCTCACTGGACTGCTTTTTCTTTGCTTGAGGTGCCCTTCTTTTTCTGGTTTGTCTGTGAATCTTTATTAATCCTTTAAGAATGTGCAGAGTGCAGGGAATCATAGGAAAGAAGGGGAGTTAGTGTGAAGAATAGGAGCTCCACAAGGACCAAATATATATGGGCACAGGGTCTTTTATGAGACTGGCACTCAACCAAGGACCATGTATGGATATAACCTAGAACCTCTGCTTGGATGTAGCCCGTGGTAGCTCAGTAACCAATTGGTTTCCCACAGTAAGGGGAACAAGGACTATTTCTGACAGAAACTCAATGGCAGGCTCTTTGACCTCCCCACCCCCCAAGGGAGGAGCAGTCCTGCTAGGCCACAGAGGAGGACTTTTCAGCCAGTCCTGAAGATACCTGATAAAACAGGGTCAGATGAAAGGGAGGAGGTCCTCCCCAATCAGTGGACTTGGAAAGGGGCAGGGAGGAGATGAGGGAGGGAGGGTGGGATTGGGAGGCAATGAGGAAGCGGGATACAACTGGGATACAGAGTTAACAAAATGTAACTAATAATAAAAAGAAAAAATAAAATTAAAATAAAAAAAAATAAAGACTTGAAAAAAAAAGAACATGCAGAATCATGTATGCCCCTAAAACCATGTTGTATTGCAATGGTATCTCTTTTCCTCTCCTTATACCCCTCTCCAGGATTTTGTTTTGTGACCTGGGCTGCCTTGGAATTATCTGTTTATCTCATGTGTGCCTCAAACTTTTGATCCTGCCAGGCATGGTGGCACATTTCTTTTTAATCCCAATACTTGGGAAGCAAAGGCAGGCTGATCTATGTGAGTCTGAAGCCAGTCTGGTCTGCATAGTTCTGGGCTATTCTATATTCTGTATTCTAGGCTAGCCAATGCTTCATAGTGAGATCTGTGTCACAAACAAAATAACAAAGTTATGACTCCCTACCTCAGTCCCCTGGGTGCCCAGGCTTGTGGCAGTTGCCTTCTTGCTCAGACAATGAGCTCTGGTGGGGCTATAGCCTCTTCCCTTGTTGGAGCAGGGCTTCGCATGACTGGCACAGAGCACGGACTCCATTCGTGCTAATTGGTGTTCAGGGTTTGGAGTTTACTAAGATTTTGGTGCTTCAACCTCAGGCTGCAGGAACTGGCTGACCGAGTGCTTGAGCGCTTCCAGGCATTGGGGCTGATAGTGAAGGAGTGGAGCAGTGTGAAGCTGCATGCCACTGTCATGAACACACTTCTCCGAAAAGACCCCAATGGTAAGTTCCCCCGGAGCTGTGGCAGAGCTATGATCAGCAAGGCCTCTGTGACCAGCTAGATCCTTAAATGAGTGGCAGCCACGAACCTCTGATATGCCTTTGTTGTAATGAACCCAGTGGAAGTGTCAGGGGCATGCACTTACTTCTGCTACATATGGTGTTGTAAGATTTTGCAAACAAAAATATGAGCTGAGGGCTGGGGAGCAGTTTAGGGTAAAGGCCTTGCTTGGTATGCATAGGCCCTACTTCCACTCCTTAACATCTCTCCCCTAGAAAGGATTTAAGATGCCCATGTAAACTCAACCTAAACAGTGCAGAGCCTCAGTCTCCCTGCCCTGCCCCCTTCTCAGTGCCATCCACCCTGTGTTTTGAGATGGTCTCCCATGTGCCTATAACTCAGTAAGATAATCTGGCTCTCCAGTGAGTTCCAGATCCTCCTATCTCTACCTCTTTTGGGCTAAAGTATAAGTGTTCCACAGTGCTGGTTCTGGGGGTTAAGCTCAGTGAGGTCCTCATACTTGCATGGCTCATATTTACTGACTGAGCAGCTTCCTACCGCAGTTTCTACTTTTAAACAAGTTTTTTTTTTGTTTTTTTGGGGGGGGGTATTCATTTATTTTTTTTCCAAACTGATTAAGTTCTTTGTTCATAGCAGAGAAGCTGTTTTTATTTGTTGTTTGTATTTTTGAGACAGGATCTCATGTAACCCAGGCTGGCCTTAAATTTGCCATGCAGAGGAAGATGACCTTGAACTTTTTTGACCTCCTGCTTCTATATCCCAAGTGCTGGAGAGTTCTACCATGTCTGTTTTTTTTTTTTTTTTTTTTTTTTTTTTTTTTTTCTGTAAGCTGAGGGGTATGCCTGAGGCTGGCATCTTCTTTAGAATACTGGCCATGCAAGCTAGGTCAGGAGTTCCCACACAGATAGCTCATGGAATTTTTAGAACTCTGGGCAACTTCTTCAGTTCTGATCTGGGATCTTCAGACCTGTTCAATGTGAGAGATACTGAAAAGTAGAAACAGGAATGCATGTAGATTGTCTGTAAGCAGGAAAGACTAGAAATACGGATTCTTATAGGTGGTCGGTCGGTAGGCAGGAAAGAGTAGAAATAGAAATGCTTACAGATGGTCTGTTGGCAGGCAGGAAAGGGTTACCAGTCAGAAAACATTCTGAAAGTTAAATAATTCTTGAGGGTCCTTTGAATTTTCTCTTCCATGTATTGAAATTGTTACTTAAAAAGGACATGAAAAGATATGCTACTTTTTTTTTTTTCCTGTCTGTTCCCTTTGATAATTTTCTGGCTGTCCTTTAAGGACATCTTTTGGGACATGCAACCCAATTTAACTTAGTTAGCTAGAGTATAGTTTTGCATAGGCCAAGGTCATGGACTTGCTGCCTTTTGGTGTAGGATGTAAGGATAGCTTCAATGGTAATACCCCTCCCCTGAATTTGGAAGGGAGTTCTTAGGGAGTCAACCTAAAGCCTGGACACCAGAAATTTTGAATAGTCTATATGTGACCTTCTCTCTGTGTGTGTTTTTTTTTAATGAAGCAAGCATATTTCTTTCTTTCTTTTTTTAAAGATTTATTTACTTCTTATGTATACAATGTTCTGTCTGCATTCACGCCAGAAGGGGGCACCAGATCACATTATAGATAGTGGGGAGCCACCACGTAGTTGCTGGGAATTGAAATCAGGACCTCAGGAAGGGCAAGCAATGCTCTTTGCCTCTGAGCCATGTCTCCAGTCCCCAGCTTTTGTGTATTTTAATACAATTAAAACAACATGCCATTTATTTGGGGGTTGTAGAACCTCGAAGGTGACTTAGTGGAGAACAGCGGTCCGTGGTAGAGCTCCTTAGTTACCCAGTGCTTGGAGAATGCCGAATGAATGAAAATACATACAAGGAGTTGGGGGTTGCAGCTAGGGAAGCGTCTTCTATTGACTCTTAGCTGCTTTTCCTCTACCTTGTGCAGCTTTCTAAACAGGAGGTGAAAAGTTTGCTAGTCAGCATGTGGACCTGTAGACACTCAAGAGGGTAGGTCCAAACAAACTTTTCAGGTTCTTCTCACACTTTTTTTGGATTATTTACAGCTGAAGGCAGGTACAATCTCTACACAGCAGATGGCAAATATATCTTCAAGGAAAGAGAATCATTTGATGGCCGAAACATATTAAAGGTCAGTATGATGCCCGGGACGTAGAAGTCTTTTAGTGTATGCCCTTAGTGAGGGAAGAAGCAGGTTGCCACTTTTTAAGTTTTATGTTTCCTCCTGCTTTTCATGAAAGGATAGCAAAATATTTTAATGTCAGAGAGAGGTATTGGGGGAGATCCCTAGATCGATCGATCAGTCCATCCATCCATCCATCCATCCATCCATCCATCCATCCATCGATCTTCTTGAGTATTTGAAATTCATGATTTAACAAAGAGTAACATTTCCTGGCTACTTGATTTGAACCTAGTGAATTTTACTTTATACTCTAGAGGTTTGAGTTTGCATTTAAAAAATTGTTTTGATCTAGTTCATTTTTTATCTCTTCACCCACAGAGTTGCTCTCCAAGGTTACTTCTAGTCTGTTTTACTCAGGAGCAGCCTAAAAGTAGGTAGTTGGTTTCTGCCTGCTGATACCTGGCTGTTCTGAGTCATATTAATCTCTGAGACAGAAGTGCAAGGAGCTCTTGGGCCTTGCATGTCTCTGTCTCCTGCACTCTACAGGTTAACGTGCTGTTGTTCCTCTGGGCAAAGACAAACAAACAGGCTTTTGATGATTCCCTTGCTTGGTGATGGTCGCACAATTTCCAGGCCAGGAATGTTTTCTAGAGGGAGAGAGGGTGTGCATGCCTATTAGACAAGGTTTTGTAGAGGAGCAGAAAGAATGAATTTATACATATTAAAGGGGTGTTTATTAGAGTTGCTTACAGGCTGTGGAGCATCTAGTCCAACTGGCTATCTCTTGATGGAAAGTTCAAGATAGCCCTTCAGTCTGTTGGGATTGTGCAGCAAAGTCACATAGCAGGTTTACAAGTCACACCACATGACTGGTTCCATGTGGGAAGGAAAGGGAGAAGGGGTCACAGAGACTTCTCTGGGCAGGGTAGGGGAGAGAGAGAGAGAGAGATTGGAGGTGGTTCGAGTTCTCTTATAAGGTGACCTGGAGCATGCGCAGGTGGTTTCAGGTGGTCTGTAGGTAGCTTCTCTATGAAGCCTGATATCTGGTTTGTCAGGTCCCTTGGGGCTGGCCGTAGCCTGCTTACGGATCCTAACACGGTCCTTGAAGCTGGATATCCTGGCTGATCTTCAGTATACACTGGAATCCCAAAGAAGTAGGTTCTGTTACTTGCGAAGGAATGAACTTGCTGGTGAGAGTGAGAACAAGCAGACAAAGAGAAAGCCCTTCCCTTTTTCATGTCCTTCATATAGCCTGGCACAAGAAGGTGTGACCCAGGTTTAGGGTGGGTCTTATCACATCAGATGATCTGTGTTTGTCGTGGGGTTCCCCCCTCAGATGACCTAGTTAAGGAAAATCCCTCACAGGCGTGCCCAACTGCTTTAGTTTTAGTTGATTCCATGTGTTGTCAAGATTAGCCATCACAGTGTGTATGATGGTCAGAGCCGCTTCATCTTTGGTGTGCCTGTCCTCTCCTTTCCCTTCCCTGCTTCCCTTCCTTTACCTCATCTCAAAACTCGTTCCTGACTCATACCACAGGCTATTTGAGCTTCATTTTAATTCCATGAGAATCAAGTTGGCTTTAAGCTGTTCCTAAAGAATTTCTTTAAGAATTTCTTTCTCCATCTTTTTCTTAAAAAAAAAACAAAACTTTTTTTTTTTTCAAACCAACGACAGCAAAAACAAAAGTAAGTCCGACACAGTGGTGTAAGCTGAATTTAGGAGATGGAAGGAGAAGCATCAGAACCTCAGTGAGTCTGAGGTTGGCCTGAGCTACATAAGACCCTGTCTCAAAAACCAATGAAACAAACACTAGCAATGAATGGAAAATTCCCAAACCAAGGAAATAGAGGGAGAGAAGCATTGAATCCTATAGAAGAATGGTGATGTTAATTACAACTGAATTCATGTCAGCTGGCCTCTCACCTACAAGCTACATCATAAACATGGAACTGGTATTCAAGGATGGTGGTGCTTGTGGAATGCTGTGGTGGAATGCTTGTCCAGCACACCCATTCCCCTCCCCCCCCAGTCTCCAGGACCATAAATCTGGGGAGACCTGAATACCCTATGATGGCATGAGTATAGCTCCCTCTAGTGTTAACAAGCATCACTCTGCCACAGTACCCTTTTCCATTCCTTCTCAGTTTAGAGTTGGGCACCGGGAGAGAGAGGTTGGAGACCAGTTAGTGTAATCCTCATCTGAGTCTCTGACACAGGATCCACTGTGGTTAGGCTTGCCAAAAGTAGTTTTAGTTAGTGGCATACTACAGTCCAGAAAATACTCATAACTTTTGGTTTTAGCATTTTCCTGCTGTTTTGTGCAAGATGATTGGTATTTAGGTGGAGAGCATAAGATATTTGAGGTCATGTCTGTCAGAACCAGAGTAATGGCTGATTAAAACTCCTAAGTGGTGGGGTATACTTTTGAGGCCGAGGAGTAGGCCAGTGATAGAATATGTGTTCAGTAGAAGCTGGATGCTCCAGCACCAAAATAATGACAGTCAGAATTCCATGCTGAATCCACCAACAGTAAAAGAAACTTCTTGACTCTGAAAGTGAGACAATGGTTAGGACTCAGTTCATGCATTTTGGGAGTACAACCTCTAAGGGGTACAGTTTAGCAGGCAGTAGGTGGTTGTGTGGAAGGGAACTAAGTGCCTTTGAACACAAGACAGAGCATCCTCTAATATATGTTGTTTCTTTTCTTTTACTCTTAAATAATTAGTGCCAGAAAGTAGAATCTTTCAGTTATGTTTCAACCAAATCAAGGTACTATGGGTGTAATTGGCATACCACGCCAGCATCAATACACCCTGTGTAACTGCAGCTGACCACCTTTTGGAATTGCTGTGTCAACTAGAACGTGAGAACCGATAGAAATGAAAGAAAATATTTAGAAAACCAGCCAATTGTTTTTATATTTTAATGATGAAATTATTCTTATTTTAATTTTTGTATTTTGAGATAGGATCTTATTATGTAGCCATGGCTGTCTTGGAACTCATTATATACACCAGGGTATCCTTGAATTCATGGAGATCAGCCTGCCTCTGTCTCCCAAATGCTGGGATTAAGGGTGTGCACCACCAAGCCTTGCTTATTTTGAGTTTTAAATTACATGCACACAGCATATGGAGGCCAGATGACATCTTGCTTGAGTTGATTCCTCCCTTAGAGTCCCAGGGATCAGACTCAGGTAGTCAGACTTGGTGGCAGGTATTTTTTCAGAATGAACTATTTCACAGACCTCAAAGTTATTTTAAGAAAGAAAAATAAAGTCATTAACAAGAGAGGAACTGACTGATTAAATAGTAAGCTAACCACATTGGGTACTAAGGAGCGCAGTCTTACTGTGCAGCACACTAACAGCTATGTACATAGCAGGGATCAAGAATGTCTGTGGGAGGCTGCCTTGGATAAAGTCAAGCTCCTCAGCTAGTCATGGAGAGACAATGCTGGAAAAAGTCATTGCTCATTGCTGTAGGAATTTAATTAGTGCCTGTCGATTGCTGCTCTGCTTCAGAAGGGAAATAGATCTTCTTGGCTCCATGAAATAGTATGTATTCTCAGTGCTTTAGTAATAAGAAAAAAGTCTCTAATGGCTTTTAGAAGGCACTTTTTTCTTTTGTGTAGCTCTTTTGAGAGCCAAAGAGGCTGTAATTGACTAGTGTGCTTATTCCGAGTTAAAATAAGATTTCTTTTTGAAAGGCTTTGGAAGGAGGACCTGACAAGGAATTACTATGCCATTCAAAGCAGACAAGGAGAAGACATAGTCAGCTATGGTGTTTTTATGGTAGGTGATAGCTCTAGAAGGAGGATGCATTAGTGAAGATGGCCCAGTATAAAGTAATAGGATGATGCTACCTGAGAGTTTCCATTTCTAAGAGGTGGCAGGGGAGATGCTGTTTGTGTAGCCATTGGCTGTGAGGCCATGGAACTGGAGAAACAAGACTGACATTAAGACAGAGGGAGCTAAGGGAAGAAGTGATTGGTCATCATCAGCAGCCCCTGACAGCCAGTTATGATGGCCTTCTGTTTGGGGGACTTGGAAAGTAGCCTGAAGTAACAGAATCTGTCTCTAAGACTCCTTCAACAGACTGCTCACCAATGTGTGTAGACTACAGACTGAGGAAGCAATCCTAGGTGGCAAAGTCAAACCAAGAAGTCTGAGAGGCCATGGAAAACACTGCAGGTCCCAGACCAGAGGGTGCTGCCTTTTCCTTAAAGACTTAGAAACTCCTCATACAGCCTGAGTGATGCAGGCCAGTAATCTCAGCTGTTCACGAGCTATTCAGGAAGACGACAAGTCTAAGGCCCACCTTGGCAACTTACTGAGACCAATACCAAAATGAGGCTGAAGATGCAGCTTGGTGGTGATTGCTTGCCTAGCATGCACAAGGCCCTGGGTTTAGTCTTTGGAACTGGAAGGGGAAGTTTATTTTAATCCTGATATCCTAACTCATGTGTGTAACCCTAGCACTTGGGAGTGGGAGCTGAGGCAAAAGGATTGTTGTGCATTTAAGGCCACCCTGAGCTAATAAGCTCCAGGCCAGCTTAGGCTGCAGAACATGACTCTCTCAAAAACAGCAACAAAACAATGTGAAAAATATAAGGTGAGTCTGGGGACATTAATTTATTATGAGAATTGTTTAAACTTAGGAGACTGGCAGCATTAAGTTGGGTATATTAATTTTAATAGTTTCTCCTAAAATATGGTTTCAGTCATTCCTGTCACCCTAAGACTAGATTTAGATGTGAACTAGAGTTATCCTAGCATTTTATTTTCACTTGATCCTGTTTCCCTTCCTTAGAGTCCTTAAGAGTAAATCAGAAAGGATAAATGCATCTCATTTATTTATTTTTACCTTTTAGAACTGAGCCTTATTAGGAGAGAGAGCTATGTGACCTTGGTGGGGAGGCACAATCAGGCCTTTGTATAGGAGAGTGATTAGGAAAGAGGGTGGAACATCATTTCAGAGGCTGCGTGAGCGCCCATGAAAGAGAGAGAGACCCTGTCCAAAGCCTAGACAGGAGCTTCTTTAGGAGAAAGCTTCCATGCATATTATAAAGAGCTTCCATGTATATTATAAAGAACAGCCTTCAGAGAAATCCCCAGAATGGATGCATTTCAGTGAGATAGTTAGTTTTACTTAGAGAAGTTTTCATAAAGGAAGTTTGAATTTCATAAGGGAGTTTTTTTTGTTTTTTTTTTTTTCTGCAAATGTACACGGGCAGACCATATATGTATTGTCTGACAGAATCATAGAAACAGCATAACTGCTGGCCAGGTCAGGAAGTAGAACATGGCCCACACTCTGCATTTGTTGCAGAGTGAACCTCAAGTCCATCGTTTACATGAGGCTCATTCTTGGTCTTTGTTGTACATTGTGTGGGTGCATCTGCCTCTAATAAAGCAGAACTATGTGTCTGTTCTGCCCCTGTTTCCTTCCTGTAGGTACTGCTGTGTGTCTGTCCTGCCTCTGTTTCCTCATTTCCCCCGTTAGGACCATGCTTCCTTGGATGTGGGAGTTCCACTTCCTTACTACATCTGTCAGTTTTCACCCAAGATCCCACTGTCATCTTCTACCTCATGGTAGGAATTGAGATTGGATAGTGTCGGTCGTCTGACTGTTTTTCAGTATTTGGCTATCTTTTTTTTTTATTTCTAAATAAACTTTAGAATCAATTTGTTGATATCCATAGAATTTTTTTCTGGGGATTTGATTGAAGTTGTCTTAAATCAATAAATCAAGTTGGAGCTATTCATGAATTATTTAGTTTTAGGGTTTGTTTGTTTTTTGTTTTGTGGTTCTCAGATAGAGATTACTTAATTTTGTTAGCTTTTTATCTTTCCTTTTGGGATGTCAGGATAAATGATACTTCATTTAAAATTTATTTAATTTCATTTACTTGTGAATGTTTTGCCTGCATGTCTGTGAACCATATATATTCCTGGTACCATTGGAGGCCAGAAGAGGGTGCTGGATTCCACAGAACTAGAATTACAGATGGTTGTGAGCCATGTAGGTACTGGGAATCAAACCCATGTCCTTTGAAAGAATAGCCAGTGTTCCTAACCACTGAGCTATCTTTCCAGTCCTGTCCTTTTTTCACTTCCCTTTTTGGTTTTGTTTTGTTTGTTTTGAGACAGGATTTCTCAATGTAGCCCTGGCTATCCTCAAACTTGTTCTGTAGACTAGGCTGGCCTCAAACTCAAGAGTTCTGCCTGCCTCTGCCTTCTGTGTGCTGAGATTAAAGGCATGAACCACTGCAGCCCAGCTTCTAGCCTCTATTTTAATGTCAAATTCTGATTGCTCACCAATGATAAATATAAAACTGACACTTGTAAGACTTATTATCACTAAGTCTAAGAGATGTGGTTTGTTTTTTGTTGTTGTTTTTGTTTTTATGGGGCAAGGTCTTACTGTGTCACCTTGGCTGGTCTAGAGCTCACTGTGTAGACCAGTTCTGTCTGCCTCTGCTTCCTGAGTGCTGAAATTAGGCATGAGCCACCATGCCCAACTTGGATTTTTTACCTAGACCATCATGTCCTCTGTAACATGTTGTTGAATATTAAAGTTTAATATTGATTTGTCTTTTAACTAAACAGTGGTTATTCCTAAACCAACTATATACCAAATCACTACACAGAAACTAGGATTTATTTAATTAACCTAATGCTGGGCAATAGTTATCTATCCTAAACCTTGAAGCCCACATCGTTTCCTCCCATTCAGATTTCCCACATTATACTTGGTTTTAGTCATATCTTAGGTCCAGTTCATCTCTCCTCGTGGTTCCAAGTTCTCTGTTCCTGAAATTTCCTCTCTTACTCCCCGCACTCGCTTCTTCTCCTCCCCTCCAGACCAGGATGTCCTACTCTATTCTCTCTATTGCTCAGCATTGGTTGGTTGTTTAATTGAAAATACAGAGAACAAATGATGGCATGTTTACACAAACTTGAGACAAGTGATGCCTAGAATAAACATCACAATGCAATGTCCAGATTGAAACCAGGTAGTGGGTAGAGAAATCAGCATTTGAATGAACAGGGGTAAATTGTATACATTCCACAAGAATATTATACCAATGGTGACAAAAGATTGTTACATTGCTTCCTTCCAAGTAGGTATTCCTTTTATTTATTTATTTATTTTTTTTCTTACTTTCTGGAACTTTGAGTATGTTCTGAAAGGCAGGGGTGATAGGGGCATCTTTGACTTATTCCTGACTTAGCAGGAAAGTGTCAGGTTTTCACCATTAAGTATGATAGCTGTAAAGTCCATTTGTTCTGGGTTTTAGTGTTTTATGAGACAGTAGTTCAAGCTGGCCTTGAGCTCTCCATTCTGACTCAGCCTCCCAGTGCGTGAGCCTCCACACCTAATGGTGTTTGTACCTATTCTTCCCTTTTAAACTCTACAAAGCACCTCCAGCACTTTGTCAGATCCTGCCTCAATTTTCCCAATTTTTTTTCCCTCAGTGCTGTGATTAAGTTGTGATTCTCTGCACCCTCTCATGTCTCTTGGGTGGTTCTGTTACATTACTTTTGTAGTAGGCCTAGGAGTTACTGATCTTAGTTTATAGAGATTTTTATTTTTTTAAAATTTTTATTTATTTGTATGTGTGTTCATATGTATGTATGTTAGGTACCCATGAGCCATGTTGTGCATGTAACAGTCAAAAGACATCTTTTTAGAAATGGTTCTCTCCACTGACTGTGGGAGCCTGTGGTTGACCTCAAGTCCTCAGACTTGCAAGGCAAGAGTTTTTATTGTCTTCTCAGTGGTCTAACTGGCACTTACTTGCTTTATGTATGGAAAGTTGACTTTTAAGCTCTTTTTGTTGTTGTTGTTGATAATTCACATTTAATGGTGAAAGACTTACATTTACCACATATGTTTTTTAAAATATTTTTTTATTTTTAAATACTTTTATACATTCACTTGTATCCCAGCTGTAGCCCTCTTTACCTCCCAATCCTCCCCTCCCTCCCTCATCTCCTCCCTGCCCCCTTCTGAGTCCACTGAGAGGGGGTGTCCTCCTCTCCTTCCATCTGGCCCTAGCTTATCAGGTATCTTCAGGATGGTTACAATGTCCTTTTCTGTGGCCTAGCAAGGCTGCTCCTCCCTCAAGGGGGAGGGGAAGCTCATGAGTTCATATCAGAAACAATTCCTGTCTCCCTTACTAGGGAACCCACTTGAATACTGAGCTACCATGAGCTATGTCTGAGCAGGGGTTGTAGGTTATATCCATGAATGGTTCTTGGTTGGATAAACAGTTTCATAGAAGACCCCTGTGCTCAGATATATTTGGACCTTGTGGGGCTCCCTGTCCCCTCTAGGATATACTAATTCCTCCTTCCTTCATATGATTCCCTACACTCTGCCGAAGGTTTGGTTATGGGTCTCAGCATCTGCTTTGATACACTGCTAGGTAGAGTCTTTCAGGTGCCTTCTGTGGTAGGCTACTGTCCTGTTACTTGTTTTCTCCTATTTCCAATGTCCATCCCCTTTGTCTTTCTAGATGAGGATTGATCATCTTATCCCTGGACCTCTTTCTTGTTTATCTTCTTTAGGCGTACATATTTTAGTATGTTTATCCTATCTTATAGGTCTATATAAGTGACCTTTATACCATGTGTGTCTTTCTGTTAAGCTCTTTTATGGTACACCAAAAGCCAGGAGTCTCACAGCTTAAAAATTGTTGTTTGAGGGCTAGAGGTACAGCTCAGTCAGTAGAGGGCTTGTCTGACATGCACTGGATTTTATTCCCAGAGCCACATGAAACAGGAAGAGTGGTACATGCCTGAAATATTTGTGAGGTGGGGGCAGGATGATCAAGAGTTTGGGGCCAGCATGTTAGACCCTGTCTCAATTAAAGTGTTGCCTGCAAAGAAAAAGCATTACAAGTATATTCTCTTGTTTGAGGAAGAGAATTGTATTTATTATATAATTTTGTACAATTGAATTCTCAGCTCAAGCATCACCATCCCTGAAAATTGTTTTTTCGTTACTTCGCTTTTTAATTTTTTCTTTAATACTCAAATTTTTCTGAAATCCTTTTGACTAAAGCCATTGCAGTAGGAGAGGATGAGCAGCTGCTAGCTGCACTTGGGGCTGCGTCTCTATCTCCAGCTTCATGCTGCATATGACATCATCTTTGCTGCCTGATCTTCCTATGACTTGAAAAAAGTAAGTTTTTTTTTTTTTTTTTTTTTTGAGACAGAGTTTCATGTAGTCCAGGCTGCTTTTAAACTCCACTATGTAGCCAACAGTGAACTCCTTCTGATCCTCTGGCCTCCCCTCCTGAGTGCTAGGATTGCTCCTGTGCTCAGTTACCCTTGGTTAATGTCCTGGGGTGGAACATGGCTTTTTGCAGATTAGGGCAGCCCTCCACAAATTGAGCTGCATTTCTAGCCCCTAGGATTTGAACATTTTATCTTATTTAGTAAAGTCAGAAAGCAGATGTCACTTCTCTCATCTCTTTTTCTTTTTAGTAAATTGTCTTTGTTAATTTCACAGATAATGATTAAATTCTTTAGAAAAAGCAGCATCACTGTGATAAAGCAAATGCCCATTGAAAATACAGTGTACTTGTTGATAGGTACTGGATGTTTCTCATGCAGTTATTCTAATTCTCCTTTTCTCCTTGTTTGTGACTGGTTTTATTTTCTCAGATGCTAAGACCTGCTAAGATCTTGTGATTTGTAACTTTCCAACCTTTATTGAGTAATTCTAGTTTTCTGTCTATCAGACATGCAGCTCACATAGCAAACTTTTCCTGCTTACATACTAAGTGCAGCTCACTTGACATGATGCTGCTGTGGAACAGCTTCTCTCCGTGTTATCCAAAGTATACATTACCCTTGACAGTCACATGATCTAGGCATGGGAGGAACAACTCTGGAGGATTTTTCTTGTATATAAAGATAAGATGATGGGGCTGGAGAGATGGCTCAGAGGTTAAGAGCACTGGCTGCTCATTGAAAGGTCCTGAGTTCAATTCCCAGGAACCACATTGTGGCTCATGACCATCTATAATGAGATCTGGTGCCCTCTTCTGGCATGCAGATGTACATGCAGGCAGAACAGTGAATACATAATAAATAATAAATAAATGAATCTAAAAAAAAAAGATAAGATGTTATAAAAGAGAAAGAGAACATATACACTAGTTTATACCAGAGTTCAATCCCCAGAACTCATGAGAAGGTGGGAGGAGAGAGCACTCCACAGAGTTTACCTCTGGCTGATACAGTGTATCTTGGCTCGAGTGTACCCCCCACCCCAATACACACACATGGGGAGAGTAGGGGAACGAAGGGGAAGGGAGGAATCGCTTCAGCTGGAGATGGCAACATATACATGTAATCACAACACTCCAGAGACCAAGACAGGGGGATCAAGAATTTTAAGACCAGGGGTACATAACAAGACCTTATCTCAGATAACTGGGGATGGGGGAGAAAGAAAAGTAATTATCTTACAAGTCTGTAAGCACAGGCGTCTTTTGGACAGAACTTCAGACCATAAGCTTGGAGTGGTGATCAGCAGGGGGCCAGAAGACCCGGTGTGGCTGAGCACCTGGTGTTTGTTCTTCAGAACAAGAATAAGCTCTGTGTTTTCAGTGGCGGAACAGGACGAGGAACACACTGGCAGAGTCACAGGGCATGAGAAATTATGTGGCACTCAATTGAAACTGTTGAGGGAGACTGCAGCAAGTGGCAGAGCTCTGACAGGTGTATGTGAGGCCTGGTGTTCCATCTCCAGCAGAATGCACAGCTCCTGTGGCTCATATACTTGTCCTGGAGCACAGTTTGGTCATGTGGGGATTGCTGAACCCTGGCTTAGAATAGCTTAATCATCTCTTTTTGTATGTGTGTGTTTATGAGCATGTGTGCTTGTGTGGAGGCCAGAGGTCAACATCAGGTCCCTCTCTCAGTTCTTCACATTAAAACTTTTATACAACTAGTTTTTCTTTAAGAATTGTATTATTTAGTGTGTGCATATGAACACATGTTTGTTGGGGGACTGGACTCAGAAGATGCTTGTGTGGTAAGCAGTTTATGAACTTATCTTCCCAGCTCCTAGTTAATTACATTCTAGCTCACCTAGTGCAACTCTGCTTTTTTTCTTTCTTTCTTTTTCTTTTTTTTTTTTTTTTTTTTTTTTTTTTTTTTTTTTGGTTTTTCAAGTCTGGTTTCTCTGTATAAGTCTGGCCACAACTTTGCTTTATGAATAATACATATATCACCTTTTTTTTTTTTTAAACAGAATCTTACCTTGTAGTCTGCTGGCCTTGAACTTGTTTTGTGATTCTCCTGCTTATGCCTCATCAGTGTTATTTGTATGAATATTTAACAAAGCCTCAAAATACAATAATGAATTAACAAATACCTAGTAAACAACATTCAGTGAATCAATACTGTTGAATTTCTATTTACTTGGTTCTCTTCTAGTAAGTGTGAATATGTTTGTTTTGGGAGTACTGAGGTGCTGGCAGCTGAACCCATCTTCTTCCCTTCTGAGTGCTGGAATTACAAGTGTCTGCCGAGTTTATAATCAGCAGAGACAGCTGAAAGATGTGAAGTTTAGGAAGGAGATTGTGATGAGATGTCTTGTCGCTTTACTGTGTGGTCATTGGGCATGGCAGCAAGTGTCTTTGCTCACTGGGCCATCTTGCCACTCTCCATCTCCATTCAGGATGACTAGAAAGAGGAGACTGTGGGATGATTAGGAGTGCTGCTGTTTCCCCAATGCGAGGAGAGTACTTACGTCACCAGTCTTCAGGCTCCTGACAGGTGCTTGAGAGAGAATCCTTAAAGCAGCTCGAGGGCTACAGCTTGGTTTCTTACTGTGTGCTGTTTGAAGGAGGAGGATCCAGACCCAGACATCGTTACACACACCCCACATTTCCCTAGATTTATGTGTTCTGTTGCCTGGAAAGTGAAGATACTAATGAGGGTGCCCGAAGATGCAGCTGTCAGTGAAGACATTGTTGAAATGAAACTAAACTCAAATGGCTGCTGGATTTTGATGGATGACTACATCTCTTCTGGAACGATATCCTCTGTGGCCATTCTGTGCCTGTTTTTTTTTTTTTTTTCATGTGGTGCCTCTTCTCTCTTGGCTTTTTTCCAGTTACAATCACTGGTGACTTCTCTGTGCAGTGGCATTGGAATATTTCCATGTTTTCTTGGCCCAGGAGGGATGATGACAAGGTTTTATAGGGTCTAGCCAACACAGTAGCAAGACATAGGCCACAGTCTGGAAAAGGCAGCAAGTGCAGAAAATCCCAAGATATTGGCATTGCTGTTCCTGGACTCCCTGCTGGCCCTCCTCAGAATGAATTATGTGGGAACATTTGA
Organism: Meriones unguiculatus; assembly: GCF_030254825.1. Lineage (NCBI taxonomy): Eukaryota > Metazoa > Chordata > Mammalia > Rodentia > Muridae > Meriones > Meriones unguiculatus. Next base: position 26,935,394 of record NC_083363.1, on the reverse strand, counting down.
TGAATATCTTCTAAGCATACAGCACTAAGCAAGATGCCTATTTGGTGCATTTGAGGAAGGGGAATGAATATTCGGTCCTGAGCTCATTCCTATGAATTCTGAATGGGCCCTGTTCTTATTATAGGAAATATTTATCTGCATTTATACCTAGGGGTCTGTTCATTTTCTTTTGTGTGTTATTCATTGAGTCAAGTTTTGGTTCTTTTTAGATTCTTGTGTGTGTGTGTGTACATGAGTGTGTACATGCTCACATGTGGATGGGTTCCGTGTGCATGTGGAGGTCAAATTTCATGTTGAGTATCTTACTTGATGGCCGCTTCACTTCATTTATTTTTCAAAAATATTTAAAACTTTTTTTTATGTAGCCAGGTATGGTGGTGCACACCTGTAATTCCAGCTCTTGGGAGGCAGAGGCAGGTAGATCTCTGAGTTCAAGGCCAGCCTGGTCTACAAAGCGAGTCCAGGACAGCCAAGGCTACACACAGAGAATCCCTGTCTCTAAAAAAAAAAAAAAAAAAAAAAAAAAAATTATGTGTCTTAGCATTTGTTTGAATATATGTATGTGAAACATGTGAGTGACTGATGCCTATGGAGGCCAGAAGAGTGCATCAGATCCCCTGGAACTGGAGTTTAAAATGGTCATGTTCTACCATGTGGTGCTGGGAACCAAAACTGGGTCCATTGCAAGAGGAGAAAGTGAGCTTAACTTTTGAGATAGGTCTTTGATTAAACTCAGAGCTCAGCATTTACTAGTAGGCTGGCTGGCAGTGAGCTCAGGGTTTCTCCTGTCTCCAGGTCTCTAACATGGGGACTACAGGTGTGTACCATTGCACCTGGCATTTTTATGTAAGCTCTGGGGATCCAAACTCAGGTCCTCATGCTTAAACAGCACTACCCACTGAGCCGTTGTAGTCTCCATTGTTGTTTGTTGTTGTGAAATATGAACAGCATGTACATAACTGGTATTATATACATTCATGTACATTCATGTGATTGTGAAAGACACATTCATGTGTCTGTTCCCACTACACAGGTGCCTGAATTCTTCCTGTCTGTATGGTTCTGACCATTCTAGCTATCTCATGTAAGTGGAATGTATGGAAAAGGTTTGTCTTTTTGTGTGGTTTGTTTCACTGAGTGTATTTTTGGTGTTATCCCATCGTGTGGAATGGATAAGAATTTCATTTATTATTATGACTGAATATTATTAGTTGTGTGGTTTTAATTAAATGTGGAAAAAAAAAAACCAGTAGTAGAATATAAATCTTGACCCGAGATGGTGAGGGGACACATCCTCTTTGAAGTAGATTACTGTTTCAGCACCAGGCTTGAGACTGAGGAGATGGTCTATTGGTTGGGTAAAGTGCTGGCTGGGGTTATTAGTTACTTTCTGTTGCTGTGATAAAACATCATGTCCAAAAGCAACTTGAGGAAGAATGTTTCTTCTGATTGCAGTTCCAGAGGCTTGGTTTCTATAATGGCAGGGAGTGCATGCAGGAAGCTGGCAGGGCACACTTCACCTGCACACAGAAACCAGCCAGCAAGCTGGAAGTGGGGAAGGCTGTTAACTCTCTAAGCCCACCCCTACTGATATGCTTCCTACACCAAGGTTCCAAATATCCTAAGGGTTCCATCACCTCTATGAATATTGCCACCAACTGGGATTGATCGAGTGTTCAAATACATGAGCCTTTAGGGGACATTTTTCATTCAACCCACCACACTGTGTAAGTATGAGGACCTCAAGTTCACTTCCCCACATAAAACCAGGACATGACAATGTATGCCTGTGATTATAGTGCTGGGGTGAAAAGACAGATGGATCCCTCAAACTTTCTGGCCAGACAGCATAGCCAGAACGATGGGTCCCAGGTTCAGTGAGATTCTGTCTTAAAACATGAAGCAGAGAGTGATGAAGAAGACATCCAGCATTGACCTCTGGAATCCAGGTGGCCATGTCTTGCGCACTGGCTGGTTTTGTGTCAACCTGACACAGAGAAAGGAGCCTCCATTGAGGAAGTGCCTCCATGAGATCCATCTGTAAAGCATTAATGATGAATGGGGGAGGGCCCAGCTCATTTCGAGTGGTGCCATCCCAGGGCACCACTCCTGGTTCTACAAGAAAGCAGGTTGAACAAGCCAGGGGAAGCAAACCAGTAAACAGCACCCCTCTATGCACTCTGCATCAGCTCCTGCCTCCAGGTTCCAGCTTTGTTTTGAGTTCCTTCCCTGACTTCCCCCAATGATGGACCATGATCTGGAAGTATAAGCCGAATAAACCCTTTCCTTTCCAACTTGCTTTTTGGTCATGGTGTTTTGTTGAAGGAATGGAAACCTGACTAAGACACACAGCAAGCCCAATAGCACATAGCACACACAACACATACCCCCCCCCCCCACACTCCTGGCTGAAGGAAAGCATGATGGGTAGGTACCCTTGTGGCATTGGGATCTGATTATTATATAAATGTTAGAGAATTGGCATAAAAATAAACAAGTCAGTAGTACTATGAAGGTGTGATAGCTTTAAAAAGGACAAAATTCCAGCCATGAAATCATTTTGGAATCAAGGCTGAGTATTATTGTCAAAAATTAAAAGCTAGGGAGAAAGGTTCTAGTTAGAAATCCAGCAAAATTCCAATTACTCTGTTTTTAGATTGTCATGACTTTCAACTCACAAGGCATCCTTGAGCATGATAATGTTCTTTCTTCCAAAAAGCCTTTTGCTTACTTGACATCTAGCCACACACACCTTCACAGAGGGAAGATGGTTCTCTGAGCTGGACCATGGAGACATAAGTGTATGTCACAATGCATAAAGCACTATTGAAGGCATGTGCCCTGTGGCTGCGGCTGAGGGTTCACTCTTGTCTAATGAGGTGAAAATAGCATAGTTGATAGCATGTGGCAGTCTGCCTTTTAGCTTGCAGGGAGCTGTTCCTAGCCCAGCTATTATTTGGACAGCTATTGTTTGTTCATATGTAGACATTCTGTTGCCTGAGGGTATCTGATTTGTTTTTTTAACTTTTAGATGCCATCGTCATGTTGGAGAAGTTGGAGTGGAGAGATGGGCTTCTTCCTCCCTCTCTTACATCCTTTTTCTCCATTTGTTACTTTGACATAGCCAGCAGTCAGGGTTTGGATGCCCAACCTCCCTAAGGCCCCAGGCCGAGAGTCAGTTAGGCTGCCATCTCCTGTGAGATGCTTCTGCCGACCTGCACTTTCTTTCTGTGAGCCTTCTCTTTCCTCTTGTGTACTGTTATGAGTACTGTCTGCGGGAAGGTGACCAGACAGGAAATAGAAAATGAATGTGGTAACAAAGCTTAATGAGCACTTGTTCTTTCCAGGGCAGCTATCTGCAGAAACATCACTGGGTCAGCTCTGAGAGAGCAGGCCTCCAGGCTGGCATTCCAGGCTTAGGGGCAAAGAAGTCTCTTAGCCAGCAGCTGCCAGACAGTAAAGCAGTAATAGCCATGCCTGGAGGCAGGATTTCTGGGGAAGAAACTTGGCAACAGATTGAGCTGCCATCAGGCCTTCTCAGATGCCAGCTCTCGAATGGTACCATGTGCAGCCTGCAGGAAGGGCAAGCACAAGCTTTCTAGCCCTGTCAGCACAACCTCCTGTCTCCACGGCCTTATCCCCCACCCCCTGCTCTGTGTTTTTCTTGCTACTTTTCAAAATGGAAAGCCTTTGTAGGAAGGGGACTTCCCTTTGCATTTTGCATATTGAGGTGCTCAGCAGAACTGCCTGGCATCATATTTGTATATATCAGTTTTAATTCACTCTAGGTCATTTGGCCTTACCAGCAGTTTTAAACTTGATAATACTTGCATCAGCAGTGAGGTGCAGGCCAGCCGTCCAAAAGCGTAATCCTAAGTGATTACTTGCAAAAGGTTTTATAGCCTCCATTCCCTTGTTGTTTGTCACCTCCCTAGGTTAGGCCAGGCTATAAACAGACCTCTCACATGCTCCAGCAGAGACCTGCAGGTGGTTGGGGAGCAGAATGAGGGAAGTCTCTTTTCTCTTTTTACAAAAAAAGCCATCCCTGTCAGTAGAGATGGGGACTCTAGCTCCTTCTGGTGGCATGAAGCACTTTGGTATTGTTTGAGTGGCATGTTGACAGGGTGAGAAGTCATATCTGTCGTCTGCTGTGTACACAGCCTTTTGCACTTTGCTTATGGATGCTGCTGCTGATAGGATTTGCTTCTCTCCCACACTCTGTCCTTGGCTTTGCTCCTTGGCTCTGAGGTGCCAGGCTTTCTGTGAGAACATCATGTCCTCTTTTTATTGGCTATTATTAGCTATTGTTATTGACTCTCACACTATGATCACTGAAGTCTGAGGTTTCAGATGAAAAGTAGTCTGCCTGCCCAGAGTTAGTGCTGAATTTGAAGATGATTCAAAGATGGCAAATCCTTGCCAACAACAATACCTTTTATTCTGAAGTAGATGTGTTGCTGTTCCAGTCTTTAGAAGTATTGTACCTCCATGTGACCAGATTGTGGCTGTAAAGATTCCTAGTAAACCTTCTGTTTTTCTCCTTTTACGGAAAGTGGTGTTTTTTTTTTTTTTGTTTATTTCTGGAATGATCTTTCGGAGATTGCTGTCAGAGTGGGCTCTAGTTTGGCTCTGGAACGTCCTGTAGACTCCTCCTATATGTTAAAGCCTTGATCCTCCAGCTGTGGCGCTATTTGTTGGAAGTATATCTGTGGCCTGTGTGTGTAGAGGTAAGAGGACAATTTGTCTTGATTCTGTTCTCTCCTTCCACCAATGTGGATCCCAGGGATTGAACTCAGGTCATCAGGTTTGGTGTGCAAGCTCCCTTGACTACTGAGCTATTTCACCTATCCTGGTGTTAAAGATGTTTCTTTTTGTTCTTTTTTCTTGAGACAAGATCCCAGGCTAGCCTCAAAATTTTCTGTGTTGCCAAGGATGGGCCAGAACATTATGGCAGCAAAGGAGTATCCCTGAGGTTGTCCACCAAATGCTGGACAGGAACCAGAGTGAAGCAAGAGGCCAGGGACCATGAATAATCTTTAGAGACATGATTCCAGTAACCCACTTTTTCTTGTTATAACCCCATATCCTTGATATTTCAAGGACCTCCCAAAATGGTACCTACAACTCAGAACTCAGTATTGTGGGGCATTTCATAGCCAAGCTTAACCACCCTGAAAGATGTGAACACTTGGCTGTGAGCATATGCATATAGCCTAAGGGTGGAATTTCCTCCCAAGTTGGCATCCTTGGCTATAGATTTGTTATTCTACTCAAGAGCATGTACACTGCATCATGGTCACAACCTTCTGTTGTCAGTATATGAAGCCTGATACTAGGCGCTCTTAAATTTATCTTGGTGTTAGTGGTCTTAGCCTGTCTCTGTTCTTATCTTTTAAGTGAGAATATGTGTAGCTGTGGTTCTCAGCACAGTTTTTGGAAGGGTTATTGGTTAATGAGCTGGGATTTGTAAGATACTTTTACATCCCTAGATGAAAGGTGTTATTTAACCACAGCAAAGCTTTGTGCTGGGAGTGCCTTCCCAAGGCACTTATCACACTGTCTTCAGTTATCCTGTTACCTGCCCTCCTGTGCATTCGGGGATGTAGGTGGCTAAGTGCTGTGATTAAGTATCAAATAGTACCGATACTGTTACTTTTATCTGTAAACAAGGTAATTGTGTTAAAGTAGAAGTTGGTAAAACAGTAAGAAAGACAAACACTGGGGAAACTTCCTTAGCATACCCCCCTTCCCTGTAGGCTTACAAGTCTAATCACATGTGTGAAAACAAGAGAAAGCACCCTTCCTTAGGGAGAGAGACCAGCACAACTTTAACCCTCTCATCAGTCCGACCATTTAGCCCATCTCTAGTTGTACCGAATACATTAGAAAGGTTAGTTTATGTTATGGGTACCAAGAAGGACTCATAAAGTTATGTGGGACTTAAACGATGGGTGTTGCCTGCGTGCCCACCACCTGTCCTCCTGTTTTCCTGTCTTCCCACTTGCCCTCCCTCTCTTTTTCTCCCTCCCTCCTCACTCATTCCTTCCTTCAGTCCTTCCCTCCTTCTATCCTTCCATTCCTCCATCCCTTTCTTCCTTAGTGCTGGGGAGTGAACATAGAGTGTCACACTTTCTAGGTGAGCTATTCAACCACTAATCCCATCACATACTTAAAATTTCCATTGTGAATTTTAAAACTGAATTTTCTCTTACTTCAATCAAAGTCACAAAACCCATCCAGCACAGAAGCACATTTTCTTAAAACAGGAATCTTTGGGCCAGCCAGTAAAAGCACTTGCCACAAAAGCCTGGTGGCCTGAGCTCAGCCCCTGAAACCCAAAATAGGGGAGAGTTATCCTCTGAGTCTCACATGGCTCTGGCACATGCATGCTTCCACTCTAGCACACACCTACATGCAATACTAATAAGTTAATTTTTTTTTAAATTTATGAGTGAAGTGTGTGTGTGTGTGTGTGTGTGTGTGTGTGTGTGTAGGTCAGACTCCCTTGAGAGTCAATTCTCTCCTACCCTTTTATAGGTTCTGGGCTTGAATTCAGGTGGTCAGGCTTTAAACAGCAAGTGCTGCTACCAGCTAAGCCAGCTCACTTTCCCATAAATAAACTTTTTTTTTTTTTTTTTCAAAAGAAAAAGGACTATGGAACACTGTTTTGTCTGAGACTGAAGAAGGAGCAGGAAGCCTGGCAGGATTGTTCTGCACTGGGGACTGGCCTTCCTTTCATTTGTACCTTGAGGTTTACAGATGTGAGAGGCTCCTCTCAATTTTCCTCCACTCCCAAGATTTCCAGGTTCTTCCCATTTGTAACTCTTTCTGGTATTTGATGGTTTTGTCACCAGTGGGATAAAGGAGTTGAAGGTCCAAGATGAAATGCCACAGTTAGCCCTTCCATCTTGCCTTTTGTTTTCTTTCAGTGTATACCACTATGTTACTAGAAATCAGTAATTCCCTCTGTGCTCTCCTGAGGAAACAAACATGTACGGACTGAAAATAGTGGTTCCACAGACCATGTGAGCATGGGGCAGCAGGCTGCTTGTAATTATTTTCTACAGGACTATCTGTAGCCCAAGCTCATTTCAACTTGGCAGTCTTGTACATGCCCCATCCCCAGTGCTGGGATTGCAAAAGTGTGTCGTGATGCTGGGTGGGGGATTCAGTTTTCTTTTTTGAGACATTGTCTCTCTATGTAGCCCTGGCTGTCCTGGAACTCAGTATGTAGATCAGAATGATCTTGAGCTCACAGAGATCCACCTGTCTCTGCCTCCCAAATGCTGGGATTAAAGGTGTGTGCCACCACACTGGGCATAAACCCTTGATATCGACCTTAAACTGTTTCATCCCAGTGGCTCTTAATTCTCAATTCTGTTCCTCACACATGATATCTGAGGAACAACAGTTGAGATTGTCTTCTAGCCTTTATACACACCTGCACCTCAATACACATCAACGAATTTTTCTTTTTTTGAAGTTTTTAGACAGGGTTTCACTATGTAGTCTTGGCTGTCCTGTGTAGACCAGGCTGGCTTCAAACTCATAGACATTCACCTACTTCTGCCTCTGAAGTGTTGGGATTGAAGACATGTGCCATGTTTCCTGCAAGAATTTAATTTTTGCTGATTCTTGGAGTACACAGTACAGGATAGCAGTGTCAACATCACAGTTTTCAAATGCCGCACTGACTTAGGTATTAGAGTGCTCTCTTAGATTATCCAGGTTTGTCCTTATTGTTGGCCAGGTAGGAACAAACACTGGCAGTCTTAAATTTCATTTTCAGTTCTTGCCAAATAGTCAGTTGTTTTGCTTGCTGTTCCTTATCCCTTTATAGTAAGTTTTGGGTTTTTTGTTTGTTTGTTTGGTTGGTTTTTGTTTTTTCGAGACAGGGTTTCTCTGTGTAGCCTTGGTTGTCCTGGATTTGGTTTGTAGACCAGGCTGGCCTTGAACTGAGAAAAATAGGTCTGCCTCTGCCTCCCTAAGTGCTGGGATTAAAGGCACCATCATGACTGGCTCTTTACAGAAAGTTTTTAAGAGCAGCTCCCACAACTGCAGAGCTGTGTGTGTGTGTCAGGGGAGTGCTGTGGGAGAGAATCGCTAAGGCTTCAGAATCCCCAGGGGCATTGTTATAAAACAGGAAGAGAAAAAAACCCAACATGACTGAAATTCTTTGACTAGATTCTTTTGTATTTAAATTTCCCATCAGAGCTACTATTTTCTAAACAACAGAATACTTTCTCTTCCTGTTCTTCATGAATTGCCTTAAGTTCAAAAGAGCAATTGAGTTTTTTTCTGCTGCTTTTGAACTTGTAGTTAAAGCATTTTCTTCTGTCTCTCCTTTTCATTTAGGTAACTAATCCAATGGAGCAATTTAGTTGATTTGTATTTATTTTCATCCAAAATGTAATTAAAAAATTTTCAGCTGAACACCAGCTGGCCCATAAACCAGGTTCAGGGAAAGAGATTACTGCAAGCTTTTGACAGTTTGGCTAGGCCTTCCTGAGACCTCTGTTTAAGGGGAGCTGCCCACAGTGAGGGATTAAAGGGCTCAAATTCTAGAGAGACTTCCTGAGGAGAATCTCAGTTTTCTACATTACACGACAGGAAAAGATAGATTTCTTTCCTCTCGCTAGGTCCTAGTCCCAAACTGGAACTCTTCCTCTGGGAACTGAAGAACCAATAATAGAACTACATTCTGCAGTGAGGAAGCAGATTCTTGGCCAAGAATGGGAAAATTGGAGGATCAATTTACAAATTAAGGACCGGAAGGTTACAGATACGAAGGAGGGCTGGAGAAGTTCCAGTGGTCTTGAGTTCAATTCCCAGCAACTACATGGTAGCTCATAACCATCTATGAGATCTGGTGCCCTCTTCTGGCTTGCAGATATACATGCAGGCAGAATGCTGAATAAATAAATAAATAAATAAATAAATAAATAAATCTTTAAAAAATAAAGGGAATATATATCTTTCCTTGGAGCTGTCTTTCCTTATATATCTTTTCCTTATTCAGCATGCAGGTGACATCTGAATATTAGAGGTGCTTACCATCTTGAGCTCCATCCAGTTGGCAGCCCACTGCAGGGCAGCCTCTGGACTGGGGGTGTTCTGTCTTCAAGGATACACAAGATTAGGTCAGATAAGCAGTACAGGGCTAGGGTAGGGTGATAAGTCAGGCCCCACCAACAAAAGGCAGATTAATAAGGGGAAAGTATACACATTCACTTAAGTTGTATATAATACAGGAGCCTCCAGAATGAAGTACACTTTGCTGCTTTTCTTCTTAAACATGATAAAGAGTAGAAGGTCAAGTAGAGATATAATTGGAGTATAAAATAATATGATGGGATGACAGTGAACAGGGAGGACTCAGTGGAGAGCAAAAAGAATTTTCCCTCCCTCTCTCAAGAGTTTAATCTTTAAATTTAATGGTAGCTGGATTGTTAGGGAGACAGAGCTCATGTCTGTTATGTGCACCCATCATGGGAGTCACAGGAAATATGAAATTTAGAGAGGAGCTTGCATGCCCAGAGGGCTGAATACCAATAGTGGCTGGCACAATGTTCCTCAGGACCAGGAGAAGGAGAGGAGGGAAGGAGAAGACCAGTCTGTGTGCAGCCAAGTGCAGATGAAGTCCTACAGGCAGTCAGTCCCCTTGCTGCCCTCAGAAACATGAAAAAAAAAAATCTATGTGGGCATAGTGAGGACTGTTCATCTCTTTTCCCTGGTGATACAATGTGACTGCGTTTTTACGTGGATCCATGGGAAGTGGACCTGACTGAGGGCAGGGAGGGAATGCAAAAAAGACAGGCAGTGGGTGCACACCTTTAGTCCCAGCATTCAGGAGGCAGGTGGATCTTTGAGTTGAAGGCCAGCCTGGACTACAAAGTGAGTTCAGGACAGTCAGGGCTGCACAGAGAGACTGTCTCAAAAGAATGAAAAAATAAAGGCAGAAAGGTGAACACACAAATAGAAAGCTGGGGTCAGGTGGACTGCGTTCTTAGATGGGGCCTCAGCACGTTGGAATCTTGGCTTCCCCAGGAAGGCTTTGCTGTCCTTCTGAGATGAGGCTATGGTATGGATGGGGTCCTCGACATGGCCATGCCTATATGAACACATTCACTCAGGACGAGGTGTGTCCTATCTTCACAAAGAATTTTTGTTTCTGATATGGGAGGTGAGTCTCTCCCAGAAGTGTCTTAGGACCTACTTCAGGGGAGAAGGGCTATGGGAGGAAGAGAAATCATCCTGCGCCCATCTTTCCTTAAATGCTAGAGTGCCATTTGTGGGATAGCCTGTCCTGAACCCCACTGGGTAAGTTATCACAGTTTTTCCAACATCACACTGAGCAGTAAGACGAGGGTTCAATGTAGCTCCTGCTTGTAGGGTTGTGAGGACACATTGTCCAGTCACGGTGCTGCTCAGTAAACGTTGACTTTTGCAATCTTCATTGGTATTGTTGTCACCACTAATGCAGTTTATGCTTCAACTTTATCTTTCAGCATATAATTGTATTGGTGTCAGGATACTGTTTTAAAAATCTTGTTATAAATGTCAGCTCATGAAATTTTAAATTGACATGTGAGCCCATCATAAAGTCAAAAGAAAAAAGTGATAACTTTTTACAAACAAATTACAAGGGCATACTTGTAATTCATAACAAAGGATTCATTTCCCTAATATGGCTGATTATAAAGCTCTTTGTGATAACATGCTTCCATGTGTTTAACCATGCTCCAGAGCACATGTCTAATGCATGATCACAGCCTGTCAGGGAAATCAGACTGGAGAAGGGCCTGAGACATTATAGCTGGAGAAATAGTTACAGACAGCTGTGTAGAATATATCTTTGTAGTGTTTTGCAGTGTGCAGGTGCCTGAGGAGGCCAGACAAAGTGGCTCCCTCTGAGAAGTGCGCTGACACCCTCCTGTGCCTGCTCGCCCTGGTTCCCATGTCTTCTCTGCACCCAGAATGTTCTCTGCTGCTTCCCATTTCAGCAGCCTGGGAAGAGCCCTTAGTGGTTCCCTCTGGCTAGTCCAAGGTCTAATTTGTGAACATAACCTCAGGGGCCTCTGTGGTGTATCTCTTCCTCCTTAGGTCTCCTTGTAACTTTCAGGACCCCCTGTAACATCTTAACTGCCTGGCCCTGCTCACCATGTTCATTCCTGCCTCAGAGCACTGTACCTTGTCTTGTACATGCCCTCAGGTCCAGCTCAGTTTTGGTCTCCTCCAGGCGGCTTTGCTGGCACCCATTCCTTAGTGTTCAGCATTTCCTCAGGTCCCACTGCGTTTCTGAAGCACAGAGTAGTTACTTTTGTTGTGGCCAAAATATGTGGCAGGATCACCATACAGTTGGAAAGGTTTTTGTTGGCTGCTGTTTCAGAGGTACAGTCACCGTTTTGATATAGGCATGGTATACATAGACGTGGGAATGTGAGCTTGAGCTTCTTTACATTACAGACCAGAAAGCAGAGAGTAGCCAGAACTCTAAGCTAGGCTGCAACCACAAGCTGGTGAATGTCATTCAAACATGATTTGGGGGTTCTGTGTTTTAGATTCAGAAATAATAGTCTGTACTCTCACCACACACTGAACATTTGCTGTAGAGTTTTGTTTGTTTGTTTGTATTTGTTTTGTACTGTTGAGACAGGATCTCATCTAGCGTAGGCTAGCCTCAAATTTTCAATCCTCCAGCCTGAGACTCCTGAGTGCTGGGATTCCAGGTATTCATCCAGGTAAACATTTTCACTGAAGTAGAGACTACATACCTACATGCACACAGAAACATATTCAGATCTGGGGGAAAGTAAGCAGGGTCTTTGGGTAAGACCACAGCCACAGCTTCCACACTTCTTCCTTCTGTCTGCTTCCAGAGGCAGAGCCACACTGCACATGTGCACGGAATGTCCATCATCAGTGCTAAGTGACACTCCTCATCAGGGGCTGAGCCTAGAGCAGATCCAGTCCCTGTAGACAAGAGACTAAGATATAGTCTCTAAGTTTCCATTACTGATGGGTTCTTTCTTGACAGCCAGTTAGAACTGAGATATGCTTCCCACTCCCAGCTTAATTAGAGCTAATACAGTTTTTGTTAAAAGTCCTCATCAGGGATTTCTTTATGCTAATTTATAGTTTAGTTTTAGCCTGCACACCAACATGTCATGTTTTTTTCCCTTTGTGCACTTGTAGAGACAGGCAGAGATCTATAGCATGAGTTTTTGTTGTCATTTTGCCCATCAGGTACATACTGGTCCCATGTAAACTTCTAGACACTATTACAGAATATAGTGGGATTCAGTTCCTCCTTCCACAAGGTTTATATTCTGATGAATCACTAGAAATGATTGATGGCACTAACAGCAAGGCTTCATACTAAAAATATAACAGTGACTAAGGAATAAAATAACTGAAAAATTATTGCAAGATCATCTGTCCCAAAGTTTTCCCAAACATTCAGAGAGAACAGGAACACTGAGGTAGGAAAGGCTATAAAGAAGGTTAGCCCGGGCTAAACACTTCTGTATGCAAAATCCATTTGATGGGATATTGTTATCAAAAGGCACGAGAGAAGGCAGAAAGTTAGAAAGGTAAAGTAAATGCAAATCATAGAGAATTGAGAGATTTTAGAAACATAAGAAACTCCTGATTCTCGAAAACAGTTTACAATTTACAAGGCATTTTTGCTTGTCTGTCTTACTGGATCTCTGCTCATTGTGATCTTTTATCCCATATGGGTTGGTGCAATGAGTGGTGTTAATGTACCCATTGTATTCACAGCCTGCACTGGCCTCAGAATGTGTGTTTCTTCTCCTCCTAATATTCTTGAGTACCCATTGACATCACATCTAGCTAATTTCATTATTACTACGTGCACTGCTTTTATTTATCAACCTGAATGCAGTGAGGTTTCTCTCGGGCAGATTGTGTCTCTGGGGGTCGTAGGCAGGTCACTTTAGCTCCTCGCTGTTATGTCTCCTTTACTTGGGACCATAAACACAGAGATGAGGTACAAGACTCTAGGACCCCCCCCAACACACACCATTTTCTTTGTCCCTCCTTTTGCCTCTTGGGTATTATGTATTTTCTATATCTAGAAGGCTTCAGTTTGCAAAGCTATAAATCTGTCAGTCTTGTTTATGTGCTTTTCACTTCAAACTAATGTTTAGCAAAGGGATTAGCAGATAACTATTTCAGCCTAAGGTTTTGTTTGTTTGTTTGTTGTTTTTTTTAACAAGAAGAGTGGGTATGGTTTGCACAGGGTGCCTGAGCCAGGACGCAGAGTTAATTGTGTAAATCAGAGCAGGAGAGAACTGCTCTCCTTTCAAAAAGACTATTTAGTGCAGCTCACAGCCTCCATGTAGATCCTTTGAGGGTCAAATTGATGTCATGTTGAAGAATAAATATTGATTTGACTTTGTAAAGTTAGCTTTTAATGAACCTCAGACATTTTTCTAGGCCACTAATTGCAGGAAGAAGAAAGGTGGCAGTGCCTGGAGTTTATGGGTGTGGGGGCTGGTTTAACGGTAACTGGAGAGACAGTTGCACTCATAGATTGTGTTCAGGGTTGTTTGGAACTTGTATTGAAAGGCTGGTTGGAGGTAGAGCAGAAACCTTCAGTTCAACCCCAGGGCCAAGAAGGAAAAAAAAGGAAGGATTTCTTGGGGTCTTTCTGACTGTAAACAGAGCAGTTCTTGCTTCCTGGAAGGTTAGACACTCCTCTCATCCCAGTTCTTTCCAGGTCTGACCTTGCCTAGCTTCTGAGATTAGATTGGGTGTGTTCAGGGCTGCATGGCCATAGACTACTTTTTTGGCAGCCCTAGTTCTTTAGGATGAATTTCAATGTCATTTCAGATTCTGCCTTCTGAATGTATGTTCACAAGGTCAGGTCCTTCCCTTCCACTGATGCTCTTGAAAGCACTCAGCATAGATGAGTGCAGTTTGGAACATTTCCTAGAGGATACTGGCCTGAGTATCTAACTGAAAGGCTTTCATAAGTATTCAGTGTTCCTCTGGTGGTATTGCACACTTGAGTATTGAAGTTTCCCTTTACTGGGTTGTCCCTATCATGTGTGGCTCTGAGCTTCTTACCCTGCATACGCTGTCAGTGCTCCTAGTAAGAGCTGTTGACAAGGTAGAGGAATGTGCCCTGTGGACTTTTGTGTTGCCCTAAGGAGATCTGATACTAAGGGGTCTTACTTGGTATAACTAGAAGTCAAAGGCATTTCCAAGCCCTGTGAGTCTAATGCAGCCCCAGAATATTTATTGCACACTCTTGTTATGTCTGCTCAGCACATGCATCTTTGCTATGACTTGTAGCTCTACTGTCTAGTGCATTTTCTCTGGGAGACTTTAGGATTAATGAGAAGAACTGGCTGTCCCTTCTCACTCCTCCCTCTTCCTCCTCTCTGGGATTATTATTGAGAATAAACACTGAGGAGAGAAGCTGGGGCGGGGAGATTGGGATTGTTGTGGTACAGTGTAGGCATACAGGATAGCGAACATTTCATCTCTAGCTCTCTTTGATTGCTTCCTTTGCAGAAGTTTGAGAACTTTTACTTTGGTTCCCTGAAGCTCAATTCCATTCACATCTCCCAGAGATTCTCAGTGGACAGCTTTGGAAACTATGCCTCCTGCGGACAAGTTGACTTCTCCTGAAATGGGTATTGAATGTAATAGAAGTGGAATGCCTTCCTAAGGTGGTGAGGAAGAGGATTTGGGTGTGGGAATTTGGATGATGTGCTGGTTAGCTTCTTGTCAACTTGATACAAGTATAATTATGTGGGAAGAGGGAACCTCAGTGGTGAAAATGCCTCTATGAGATTGGCCTATAGGCAAACCTGTTGGAGGGCCCAGCCCACTGCAAGCAGTGTCCTGGGCAGGTAGTCCTAGGAGGTGTAAGAAAACAGGGATATATAGGAAAACAGGGTGAGCCAGCCACGAGGAACAAGCCAGTAAGCCAAGTCTTTCTTGCCCAAGTTGATTTTGGTCATGGTTTTCATCTTAGCAATTTTAGGCTAGATGCTTATTGTCCTGGGTGGTCCCCCTAAATCCCCAACTCCACATTCCCTTTGATGGTCACCCACAGTCCACAGTATCTGCTAAGATGTAAGGGGAGCTTGCTCTATTTTGTGTGTTAGGAAGAAACACAAATAATGTGAAATTTACTATCCTCACCATTTTAACTGTGAGGTCTGGTGTTATTAAATGCATGTGTAACATTGTGCTGCTGTTAACACAACCCATTCACACATACAGCTTTTCACTTCCTAAAACTTGTAACTTTGCCTTTAAGCACTTCTCTTACCCCTCACTTCTGACAGCCCCTGGCAATTGTTTAACTTTCTGTTCGTGATTGTGACAGCTGAGTACCTCATGTAGGCAGAAGCACAGTGTTTGTCCTAGCATAATGTCCTCAAAGTTGACCATGCTGTATCATTTGACAGTCCTGCCTTCTTAAGGATGAATAATATCCCATTGTATGCAAACCACATTTTCTTTACCCATCCATCCACAACTGACCTTTGGGTTGTTTCCACATCTTAACTACTGTGAATAGAGCTGGTCCTGACCTGGGTGTGCAGATGTCCCTTCCATACCCTGTTTTCATCTCCCTCACTGGCCAGAGTCTTATCTTTAGCAGTCGTGATTAAATTTATGTTGCTTAATCTGTTTATTTTCATTATAAACTTAGTCCTTAAAAATATTTTGGAGTGGGGGGTACTGAGGATGTATCTCAGTTGGTAGAGTTTGAATAGCTTGCACAAAACTGTGGGTTAGATCCCCCCAGCACCATGTATCATAGTTTATGGTGGCCCATGCCTGTAGTCCCAGCACTCAGGAGGTAGAGGCAGGAGGAACAGAAGTTCAAGGTCATCCTTGGCTACATAGAGAGTTCAAGGCCAGCCTGGAATATCTAAGACCAAGCCTTCACCCCAAAAACAAAAGAACCCCAAGGGACTGGAGACCTGGACCAATGGTTAAGAGCACTAGCTGTTCTTCCAGAACACATGGGTTCAATTCCATGTGGAGACTCACAACCATCTGTAACTCCAGTTCTTGGGGATCTGACACTCTATAGACACTAGGCATGTAAATAGTGCCCAGACATAGATGCAGGCAAAATACCCATAACACATAAAATAAAAATAAATAAATATTAAAACAAGCAACAAAATTGTTGGAGTCCTGTTCTGTCACATCCATCTCAATCACTCTCTCCTGTTTTATTCTCAGGAGAGCAGCAGAGAACCGTGACTGTGGGCATCGTGAGTCCGGAAGTGTGGCAGCAGCAAGCACTCCGGCCTCCAGCTGACTGGCAGAGAAGGGAGCTCCAAACCATGCTCCTCCCTTCTGGTTCTCACTCCTCATCCCTTTCTTTCTTGTTCCTCATTCCTTATCCTCCATGGCTCCTTTCTGTGACGTCTGCTCCTGAGCTCTGTGTTGAGATCTGTGCTGCAGAGCTTCACTTCTCCATGAGGTGGCACAGACCATTTGCAAATAAATGAGTTTTCCAGGTTACTGTGCTGTCCTTAATTTTGCCAGGCAGCTGTGGTCTGCGCACTGTCATCAGTGTGTTGGGGCTCCAGGGCTTCAGTACTGACTGACTTAGCTGTTGTGTTTACCAAGGTCTCACTTATTAGTGCATCCAGGTCAGCTTTCCCAAAAGGCTTTCTGCTGGTGACAGTCAGGTTTTATGTCTCCCCTCCAGCTGTTACATAGGACATGGCTTTTCCTTTGACCCCAGAGCTTCTCTCTCCAGCTATCGGAGAGAGCCTTGTCCATTACAGTGAACATAACTTTTTTGGTGTGTCAGGATTAATGACATATGCTTGTAGGAATTCTTAAGAGTTTTGTTTTAGAGATTGCAGTGTAATAATTCAGATACTGCATTCTTAACAGAACAAGGAATTCTGTTATCAAGTCTCAGGGTTTCTGCTCTCTTCACACGTGACTAGATACCATATTGTTAGGCAGATGCTGGATTGTTAGGTGGTTTCTCAAGTGCAGAGGGTAGTTTTCCTGAGGTGACATGTGAGCGTGACAGTGTAATGACTATTGGAGTGTATATGAGGATTTTTGTGTTTTGTAGTACTTTGCATATTGGTAGATATTAGTAGAATTAGGATTTTTTTTTAAATTTATCTTTTGTTTTGTTTTTGTTTTTTTGAGACAGTGTCTCTATATAACCTGGCTGGCTGGTCTGGAACTAGCTCTGTAGACCAGGCTGGCCTTGAATTTACAGAGCTCTGCCTCCCCACCACATCTGGCCAAATTTGAGTTTTTTTTTTTTTTTTTTTCCAAACAGTAGTAGCTAATATTAACAGAGTCCACCCACTTGTCATATATTAGTGCATTGACTTAGCCCTCACAGTAATCCACTGGACTTGGCACCAATATTATTACACTTATTTTTCAAATTGAGGAGTAACAAGATTAAGAAATCTAGAGCTAGACAGATGGTTTAGTGGTTAAGAGTACATACTGCTCTTCAAGAAGACCTGACTGTGGTTTCTAGCACACACCATCACATAGCTCACAATTGCTTATAACTCCAGCTCCAGAAGATAAAATGCCATCTGCACACATGTCACACACACACATATTGGAAAATACATAAATTGTATTTTTTTTAAGGTTTAAACATTTTGCCTGAGGCCTTTGGTCTCAATGTACAGTTTTTGGACTACTTGGAATCCTCCAAAATTTTGTAGGAGCTCTAATTTTATAAAAGTACTAAGGTGTTTGTGGCCTTTTTATTCCCCAAGAGGCCATTGATAGAATGATGTCACCCTGGTAGTTAAATGCAGTGTGTACTTGTCTAATTTTGTATTTTCTAGGGTATAATAAGTTGGAGGGTTTAGGCCGTCATTGTGTTTTTTGGAGGTTAACTAACTCGTTTTGTCCTTAGTCCTTTAGGCTCTTATTAGTGATTTCTTTTCCACTTGCCATTAGGAATTGTGTCCTGCCTAGACTCCAGTACCTCCATGTTACTGTGTTTGGAGACAGGGCCTTTAAAGAGGCCATTAGGGTGGATCCCAGTCCCACTGGCCTGGAGTCCTTAGAAGGAAATTGAGACTCATTCAAGAGATAAGACTAGCATTCACCCAGAGGAAGGACCTGAAAAGATCCTGTGAGAAGGTGACTTTCTACAAGTCAAGGAGAGACCAAACCTGAACACTTTGATCTTGAACTTCTAGCCTCAGGAACTGTGAAAATAAACTGGCTGCAGAGGCCTTTGGTCTGTGGCGCTTTGTTATGGTAGCCCTTGTTGACAGCTGCTGGGTGGTACAGAAGCTCCCAGGCTACCTGTCTTCCTTTGAACCAGATATTAAAGAGATTTGTAAAACTGGAAAACAATGTCACTTTTTCCCCCGATTGTAAGGGATTTATATTTCTCATATAATACATTATTGTTTTGTTAATATGAAATGGGGAGTTTATTTTTAAATAAGCATATTTTTAAATTCCTAGTTTTATTTTCAAGTATACTAAATGCGAATATGTGTCTGTTTCACACAAACAAGTTCTTGGCGATCCTCCGTAATACTTTGGTGTAAAAGGCTCTTGAGACTAGGTTGTAAGTGTGATGTTGTACTGTCTTTCCAATGGGGTCATGTAGATGAGACTGCTGTAGTTTGGAAACTCCTCCCCCAGGCCCATGTGCTTAAAAGCCTAACCGGTGGGATTATTAGGAGGGATTGGAACTTTGGGAAGTGGGTCCTTGTGGAAGGAAGCTAGGCCATTCTTTAAGGACATGTCCTAAAAGAAGATAATGGGGTCCCAGGCTTTGCTTCTCGTTGGTTTCCAGCCCCTATGTGATGAGCAGGGCCCCTTTGCCCCTCATATTGCAATGTGCTATGCTGCCACCCAGCTAAAGCAGCAGGGACCCTCTAAAAGCATAGGACACAATAAACAGGTTAGTTCTCCCAGGTGTTTTGTCACAATAACACAGAGCTAACTGATGCAAGGATCAGCTGGGGAGTGTTTGCAGCACTGGGAATCATATGTTACCTAAGGGCCACTGGCCTCTCTCCGTCCCAAGCCCACTACATAAACCAGATGAGCTCTTCCCATCCAATAATAGCTCATATTACTTGCAGTAGGTAGAAATCTACATTAATTTTTTATGTCTGTGTGGGTAGTTCTTTGTAGATATTTATTTCATTTGAGATGGACTCTTGCTGTGTTACCCAGGCAGGTCTTAAATTGCCTGTGCTGATATGGCCCTCCTTTGTCAGCCTCCCAAATTCTAGAACTACAGATTCACACAACACTGTGACCAGTTGTTGGTACCGTTTTAAATATAACATCTTGATTATTGATTACTAGTATATTAATCAGGATTCTCTAGAGGAAAAGAATTTATAAGATATATACATATGTTTATGAAGAACATATATGTGATTATCAGAATGGCTTACAGGCTTGCATAATCAGTCCAAAAATCCAGTAGATCAGTACACGAGGCTGGATGTCTCAGCTGATCTTCAATACTTCAATATACACCAGAATCCCAAAGAAGTAGGCTCTAATGCCAGTGAAGGAGTGGACTTGTCAGTGAGAGTGAGGGCAAGCAGGGAAAGAGCAAGAGCTTCCTTCTTCCACATCCTTCATGTAGGCTGCCACCAGAAGGTGCAGTCCAGATTAAAGTTGTATTTTCCCACCTCAAAAGATCCAGATTAGGGCTGGAGAGATGACTTAGGTTGCTTCCAGGTCATGAGTTCAGTTCCCAGCAACTACATGGCTTACAATCATCTATACTGAGATCTGGTACCCCCTTCTGGCATGCAGGCAGAACACTGTATATATAGTAAATAAATCTTAAAAAAAAATTCTGATTAAAAGTAGTCTTCCCACTCAAATGATTTAATTAAGAAAAAAAATCCCCCATAGGTGTACCCAGCCACTTGGGTTCTAGTTAATTCCAAATGTAGTCAGGTTGACAACCAAGAATCTTGGTTGTCAAACCACAAACAATCTTGAAATGAGTATCTTTGTGCAATTGTCTTGAACTTAAAGCATCTAGAAATGAGAATGTTGTCTTTTTTAAAATTTATTTTTCATTATTTTTATTTTTTAATTTATTTTTTATTTATTACAATTTATTCACTTTGTATCCCAGCTGTAGCTCATTCCCTCCCAATCCCATCCCCACCCCTCTTCTCCTATGCTCCTGCCCCAGCCCACTGATGGGGAGGTCCTCCTCCCTTCCATCTGACCCTAGCCTATCAGGTCTCATCAGAACTGGCTGCATTGTCTTCCTCTGTGGCCTGGTAAGGCTTCTCCTCCCTCAGGGGGAGGTGATCAAAGAGCCAGCCACTGAGTTCATGTCAGAGACAGCCCCGGTTCCCCTTACTAGGGAACCCACATGGACACTGAGATGCCATGGGCTACATCTGTGCAGGGACTCTAGGTTATCTCCATACATGGTCCTTGGTTGGAGAATCAGTCTCAGAAAAGACCCCTGTGCCTAGATTTTTTGGTTCTGTTGCTCTCCTTGTGGAGCTCCTGTCCCCTCCAGGTCTATCTCCCCCATCTTTCATAAGATTCCCTGCACTCTGCCCAAAGTTTGGCTGTGAGTCTCAGCATATGTTTTGATATCCTGCTGGGTAGAGAGTCTTCCAGAGGCCCTCTGTGGTAGACTCCTGTCCTCTTCCCTGTTTTCTCCCACTTCGATGTCCATCCCATTTGCTTTTCTGAATGAGGATTGATCATCATACCCAAGGTCCCCCTTCTTGTGTAGGTTCTTTAGGTGTACAGATTTTAGTATGTTTATCCTATGTCTAATATCCACTTATAAGTGAGCATGTGTGTCTGTTTCTTGGATACTTCACTCAGGATAATCTTTTGTAGTTTCCACCATTTGCCTGCAAATTTCATGATTTCCATTGTGTAAAAGTACCACAATTTTTGAATGGATATTCCTTCATTGAGGGACATCTGGCTTGTTTCCAGATTCTGGCTATTACTCATAAAGCTGCTATGAACGTTGTTGCGCAAATGTCCTTGTTGTAAACTTGAGCATATTTTGGAATATATGCCTAGGAGTGGTATAGCTGGGTCTTGAGGTAGTACTATTCCTAATTTTTTTGAGAAAGCACTGACAATTCTTTAGAAGAAAAGCCTTCTGAGTTATAAACTAGGTTATTAGTTATTTTGCACAATTCTTAACATCTGTCGTCTAAACATTTGGACTCTTCCTCTTAAATAGCTTCACCTTCAGCTGTAGATCTTGGTCTGTGTTGCTGCAGGAAGCATGTCCCCTTGGTGCCCATGTGTGGAAATCATTCTGACCTTCATGGGTCTAAAGGCAGCTAAAAGGCACTGGGTTAGCTTCCATGCTTGTTAAGCAGGTGTGGTAACTAGACCACTAGAACACTTTGTGCATCTAAGCTGTCTGCTAAGTGCTTTGGAGACTAGGATTGAGGGGCATGTGGTTCAGTCAGTAGAATGCTCACCTAGCATGGAAGAAGCCCGGGTTTGATTCCCCAAGACCACTTGAGACAGGAGATCAGAAGTTAAAAGGTTAACCTCAAGCTACATATCAAATTGGAAGCCAGTCTGGGCTACAGGAGACCTTGTCTGAAATAAAAAGCCTGAGATTAGGAAGATAGGGAGGGGCTGGAGAGATGCGCTCTTTAAGAGCACTGTCTACACTTCCAGAAGTCCTGAGTTCAATTCTCAGCAACCACGTGGTGGCTCACAACCATGTATATTGTCATCTGGTGCCCTCTTCTGGCATGCAGGTGTAGATGCAGATAGAGCACTCTTACAAACAAAACCGAAAGTGATGGAGGAAAGATGACAAGATTTGGTAAATCTTCAGAACCTCTTTCCAACCTGACGGACAAACTCTTGTTTTTTAAATGCCTGGGATAATTTTGTTCAAGTATGGTATGCAATAGCATTAACATTACATTCTAGATAGAAATTGGGGTCCTCTCAGTCCCTCCAGTCCATATGACAAGTTGAGCTTCACTGGGAAGCACCTCTGCCCCACCTGGGAGGGCTCTTCCTCCATGGTGGGATGCAGATGCTGGTGTTTGGAGCTCGCAGCAAGACAGGACATCAGAGAAAAACCAAGGGGGAACTATTGTCTCGTGTTTTCTCAAGGGAATTCTCTAGCCCAGGCCACTGTAGACCCCGTAACCTGTGTGTGTGTGTGTGTGTGTGTGTTTTTTTTTTCTGCTGATTAAGATCATGTGCTTTCATTGCCTTTAATTTTCTATTTTAACATCACAGCAGCCAAGTCTTTTATAAAATCACAGTCTAGGGCTCGGGGCCCAAAAGTTTAATATGTTTTATCCTGTTGTACTCTTCAATGTATTTGTAATATCCCATTTGTACTCTGATCCTGGGTCTGTGCCTAGCTGCCTGCTTTCCCAGCTGGTAAGTCAACAGACGTCTATAGGCAATGACTAGGGTCACAGTTTTAACAAAAATTTAACCCCCCGACAAAACCAGTTGTTTGAGGTTGTTGATGAGCCTCTTCCTGCCTTGTCTCCTTCCCCAGTGGCTCATCAAATGCGACATGAAGTCAAATACAAGCAAATGGGCTTGAATCAAGGCAGATGAAGGCTAGGCATGAGTCTCCTAAGGTTGCCGAAAAGCTAACGAAAGGGTGCCAGCCCCTAAGCAGCTGCTTGGGGAGGAGGACATCTGCCCTTGTTTTACCAGCGATGCAGTGCTCAGGCCATGCACTGAAAAGAGTGGTGGGTCTGGGGAGCAATAGTTCAGAGGCAGCCAGTTATTAGACCGCCTTTGTCTTAAGGAAACTACCCATTACCGTAGCGTGTCAACTCACAGGGACCCAGCTGTCAGAGTTGTGGCACAGGCCACCCAAGGATTGGGAGGCAGCGGGGGAAGAAACTGTGGCCAGATTTTCTTTTAGACACCTGAGCCTGACTGGCTTAGTAACACGAGAGTTTTCATCTTTTTTCCAGCCCGGTGAAAGACCCTGGAGCCCATCTTTGCTGTCTACCCTTTGAATAGACAGCAGGGACAGCTCAGGGTTTTGCTTCCTTGGATTGCAACTCCTGAGAGATGGGCTGGCTTGCGCAGCCCTGCGCTGCGGCTTCGCTGACTTGGCTGCCCTGATCCAGCGCTCTGCTTTGCAATCTACCTCCTCTGTTTTTTTTTTTTTAAAGCCAGGTATGATGATGTCAAACGTGATGCTGATGCTACAGTTACCGACTCAGCCCCCGCTGGCGCAGCCTCTCTGATTCTCTCTCCCTCCGCGTCCAGCGCTGGGCTTTTTCTGACATGTGCATCTGTTAACCAGGTCACATTTCATTTCAGCCACGACCCAGTCTCCGTCAGTCACTGGAGTCAGACAGCAGGAGGAGGGCTGAGGAGGATCGCAGCCTTCGCCAGCAGCGCGGCGCGGTGGAGGGAAGGACATCAAATCCTGCAGAAGTCGAGACTCCCAACCCCCACCCAGGTCCAAGCACACACCACGATGAACGCTCCGGGCTACGGGCGGCTGGCGCTGCTGCTGCTGCTGCTCGCTATGGTCGCCTTGGCTGAGGGCGACGCCAAGGGGCTCAAGGAGGGCGAGACCCCCGGCAATTTCATGGAGGACGAGCAATGGCTGTCGTCCATCTCGCAGTACAGCGGCAAGATTAAGCATTGGAACCGCTTCCGAGACGTGAGCAGCGGGCAGGGCCGGGCGTGGGTTCTGGGAAGGGAGGCAGGGAGTAGAAACCCCTTGTGCACTGGGAGCCGCCGCCGCGTGTTGGGGCCAGAGCCTCTCGGGCCTGCCAGGCTAACTGCGCCAAGAGTAAACAACACCGAGAGTCCGAGCCCCGCGCCCCTCCGGTGTTCCGGTAGCCACTGGCATTGGGACCTTCAATTCCGCAGCCTCCGGGGGAGTCCCAGGCGAGGACATGCTGCGGGGGCGCACGCTCACGACGGGATCTGCCCGCTGGCGTGGTGCGGAGCAGGGGTGCGGGATGTTGGGACCCAGGCCCGGGCTGCTCCTGGCCCCTCCTTGCCATCAGTCCAGGCGCTAGGCCCCTGCGGGGTGGATGCTACAGACTGCACACACTGGCTTTGGCAGAGGGAGCAGGTCTGGGTGGGGCCGGCAGGGAAGGTAGCGGCTGCACGGGTGTCCTTCTCCACCTTGGGCTTCGGAAGAAGGGGACGGAAGGCTCAAGGACTGAGCGGTAGCCAGGACTTTGAGTTTGGGGAAGGGTTTCCCCAACCTTCATAAGAGATAGTGGAAGGCGTGTCCATTATTGGGGTGGAGGGAGAGAATGGCACAGTTAAAATGCCCGAAGCTCTCCCAGGGTGGTCGCCAGAGCCATATGTGCAACATTTTCCTGGACCAAGCTTGGCGGTGGAGTATGGCTAGCAACCCAGGAGACCCATCCTTAGTTTGGTGGGCGTGAGAAGCAGAAGCGAGAGCCCTAGGAGCTGGATTGGGGGTCCCTGGCGGACGCCTGCCACAACCAGATTCACTTGGGCCGAGCTTTGCGGGTGGGGGTGGGGATGAGGCTGCGGACTGGCCGGCGCTGCAGCTCTGTTTACCAGCACCTGTAGATCAGCAAGGGAATAGGAGGCCGGTGCCCTCCCGCAGGGCGGCGGTGCGCAGATGGTGGCGTGGGCAGGGGTGAGGAAGGGAGGGCGTGGCTGCGCCCCGAGTGCCTCGGAAGGCGATGGGGGTGGAGGAGAATGGGCCCGGAGATGTAGAGCGCTCCTCGATCTGGCGCTAGCTGACGCCCTGACCTCGGAGAGCCTCTTCTACATTTGCCTTTTTATTCCTCATTCCCCAGATTCTCTCTTAGAATGCTCAAACTTCGAGCATTCTCAGGTTTTTAGATTTTTTTTCTATTCAACAGTTTTATTCTGTTTCAGAATAAACAAAGCTTGTTTCAATATTGTAAGGTGCACTGCTGGTACAGTGCACTGCTGGTACAATGCACCTTGTTACTTAGAGAACAGATGCCAGTCAGTGACCCAGAGGGCTGGGGAAAAGCATGAACGCAAAACGCATGCTGTCAGAGCATGTATGTACAGTTTTTCTTTTTGAAACCGGCCTGGGGTAACTGTCTAGACATTTTTTTTTTTTAAACACACATTAGGCAACCAGCCACACTATGGGAAGAGGCAGATGTTCGGGTGTTTGGGAGGGGGGTTAGTTTTGTTCTTTCTTTTCAAAATCAAACTGACATGATTTCATTCGTAAAGGGAAGGAACAACCACTGGCATTCAGGTCCTGGGACCATGTAGTGGGTGCTTGATCTCCACTTTTCCCCACCAAAAGCCTTTCTTCCCCAGGCACCTGCAGGCCCAGCCCAGATTAGCGCAGACTCCAGGCACTATCTGCAGTCCAGCAAATGAGGGGGCAGCAGCAAGCTGGTCTTTCCGGAAGGAATCCATGTGTCACTCGTCCAGGCCTCCCTCTGATTCTCTGTTTGGTCTGCCGGGGACTGGTGAAGGTCAGAGGGAAAAAGTGACGCTTAATCAGAACAGTGAGGGTTTAAAAAGAAAAGGTTCTTTTCCCTTCTATTCATCCACCTGCTTCCAGCAGCCAACACAGTGGATACCAATAAATACTTGACTGAATTGACCCCCATCTCAGGGCTGCCCACATATCTTCTTGTGTTGGTGCAGTCGCCACCCCGTCAGAAGAAAGGCACCGCATTAAAACTGCAGAGCCAGCCCCTGCTCGATTCGTAGAGAACATGTAAAACATACATTGGTGGTGGATGCGGGGGAGTGATTTGTGCTTTGAAAATGTCGGTTTTCCCTAAAGCCCCATTTTGGGGAGCCCTTGCTGCAGGAGGATGGGGTCAGAGAGAGAAGTAGGACAAAGACTGGAAGGCTTGGCCTTGGGGAATCCTCTGGCAGCTTCTATTGAAGGGCAGAATGGAAACTTCTGTCTCAGACACCCTGCCTTGCTTAGCGATGCCACAATGAGAATGGTGCCTCCTGGAGTGGTATGGTGCACAGAATCAATCTAAGGATTCTGCCAGTGTTGCACACATTTCCCATCTCACCCTAAGAGCTGTGGGCCTCCGGTCAGACACAGTAGCACTTATATTCATCTCTGTTGAATATACATCTTCTGAAAAATATGAAAACATGAAAAAGGAAGGTTTTTTTTTTTTTTGAGTCCCTAAGGGACCGCCAGGTTGAGCTTGACTCTGGTTCATAGGTGATCACAGATGGCACAGGGCCACCAGTCTGTAGGAGAGAGAGAGGCAAGCAAGAGGGTAGGCTGTGCTCAGGGAGCAGATTCCAGGGTAACATGGATGAGGGGCTGTGTCATCAAACTGTTGGTAGATGAGTGGGGAAGATGGAGGAGATCACGTCAGAGGGGTCAGAGAAGGGAGAGGCTCTAGGTACATGGGATGTGGGATTGGCTGGGTGAGGTCCACCTTCAGTTTACCATTCTCTCTAGGATTATCAGAGGCAAGCTTTGCCAGCAGAGAAGTCCTCCCCTATAGTGGGTGCAAGGCTCTCACATCCTGGGCCTGTAGGTCTTCTCTAATGCCTGCTACTGTTGTCCCAGGGAAGAACAGATTCATGATGGAGTGGCTAGGAGTCTAGTGGGCTATGCCTGGCTCCAGGGCTCCCAAGTTCCCTGCCTCGGGCAGTGAGTTCTGCTCTTCACTGATCTTATATCTAGATTTATTCCCTGCCAAGCTGTGTCAGACTTGTCTATGGGCCTTGCTTGAGAAGAAAAAGCCATTACACTGCATCTTTAGAGTGGGCTCCAAAGAGCTTGTCTGGGAAGAACTGACTGTTTTCTTTCTTCTTGGCTCTTCTCTGCTTTGCACTCCACTTGTATTAAATTTTAATTATGTTTGTGAGAGGAGGCACCCAGAGACACACTGTTAACCCATGTGGAGTTGGTGATGGCAGTGAACCTTCCCAGGATGCATTGTGTCTTGTATGGTCAAAGAAACCAAGACACAGAGACCTTATTTGGGGATCCACATTTAGGAAGGGGCAGGGCTGGGATTTCGTTGTCATTTTGTTCCTTTGAGACAGGCTCATGCATCCCAGATGAGGATCACAAGCATGTATTACTGTGCGCTGTTTCTCCAGTGCTGAGAACTGAACACCAGGCAAGCACTCTACCAACCAAGCTGCATCCCCAGCCCCAGAACTTGGACTTGAATCTAGATCATGTAATTCAGCTTTGTTTTCAGGATATCTGACATTCCTCATCTTTACTGAATCAGGGAGGAATGGTCAACTCTAACAAAACCAGTGTCCTCTGGCTAGTGTCGGATCAGCTTCCGAGACTGTCCTGGGAAGGAGGAGCATTTCCTTGGAAGGATGACAAAGACCCAGTATCTTCAGCAGCCTGCCACCAGCCTATTTTCTACCCTAGCCTAGTAATATCCAAAGAGGTATAGGGAGTACAGAGTTCTAGGACAGCCTGGCCTGGGTTCAAGTTCTTTCCACAGCATATAGCAAGCATGGCTCATCAGCCCTTTGAGCTTCAGCTTCTGATTGAAAAGCTACTTCGGATTGCCCAGGAAGAAGGCTATCCCCTGCAGCCTTCCTCTTCCATAAGGAACACATCAGATGGAATATTGTCTTTAGTGCTGGCCTACAACGTGCCTCATTCTTCATGGCAAGGATGGTACAGTGGCTTGATTAAATCCATCATCTGCTGTAGATCTGGGTATGTGCACCCAGGCCTTCATGGTGATCCCAGAGGTTACAGCACAGGGGGTGGGGTTGCTACTGCTGGCTGTGTGCTAGTCTTTTGTCTTTGTGCATGCCAATAGGCTGGTAACATGGAAAAGTGGCAGAGGGGTTCCCAGATGACTGTCCTCTACTACTCTCAACCTCTAAGCCATCGTGAGTGTAGGGACAATCAGTGCATGTGTTGTGAGGGGGTGTGGGTTTGTGAGGATCCAAAAGTGGGTCAGCTGGGATTCTACAATTTTGAGTTGGGAGCAGGCCAGGTCCTTCATTGGCCTTCTCCTCCACACTGGTTTCTGACTCTTCTTCCACCAGAGGATTAGCATCTCCAGACAGGTTAGTATGGTGATGGATGTGAGGAGCCTGGAAGGGAGGGATTGTAAGAGGCTTGCTGCTCAATGGAGCTACAGATGCTTCTCTTGTCTCCCAGCAGTTCTCAGAGGACAGACAGCCCATGTTACCGTACTCTCCATTAGGTCAGAACTGTCTGAGGAATGGGAGAGCTCTGTCCTGCCTTAGGTCCCAAGGGCCCAGGCAGAGTGCTTTGTTTTTCTTCCTATTGGGAAGACAGATTAGCTGTGTGAGCCTGAGGCAACTCTGTTGCCTTTCTCAACCTTGCTCCTTCTCATTGGTTTAATGTACAGACATTAATGAAAATGACCCAATAAATCCTGAGCATTCTGAGACCCTAGAAAAGGGGAACAAGAGCATTCCCTGCCCCACCCCCTCCCTGACTGGATGGAAAGTCTTCCAGTTCAAGGAAAGGCTTTTCTTTTCCTCCCCAGGAAGGCTCTATGACAGAACAGTAGGTTTTCTGGCACCTCAGCCCACAGCAGCTATCTCCATTATTTCTCTCTATGCAGTTCTGGCTGTCCTGGAACTCACTATGTAGACCAGGCTGCCCTTGAACTCACAGAGATCCTCCTGCTTCTGCCTTCTGAGTTCTGTGATTAAAGGTGTGTGCCACCACCGCCCGGCTCCCTTTGTTATTTCTTATCTGCTGCAGGTGCCGTAGATGGGTGGACTTTACACAACAGGGCTTTACCTCTTATAGACAAGAAGCCAGAAAGTCGATGTTCAAGATGCAGGTCCGTACTGTCTGACAAGGGCTTCCCTACTTTGGTTCCGGCCTTCTGGCTGTGTCCTCATGAAACTGAGCACCAGTGTTTTCCTCTTCTTTAAACATTGTTCATGTTATCTTATGTGTACAGTTGGTTTTGCCTGCATGTATGTACCATGTGTGTGCCTGGAACTGGAGTTACAGACAACCATGAGCTCTCATGGAGGTGTTGGAAAAGGAATCTTGGTCCTCTAGAATTACAGCTAGTGTGCTCTCCCTCTCTCTGAACCCTTTTCTTCTTTTCTTATATGGACTCTGGCCTTATCATAAGTGTTCTAGCCTAATGATCTCATCTAAGCTTAGTTACTTCCTAAGGTTGTCACCACCTAATACCACCCTCACACTGGAGTTTAGGACCTCTGTATTGAGTTTGGGGTGGGGCGGAACCCAGGCATGCAGCCTGTAACAATATCTTCCTGTCTCTTCTGGGGGCCATGTGGATGGTATTACGGCTGTGGATAGGGGAGACCTCTAGGTGTTGGCCTAGGCCTGGATATAAAGCTTAGGTAAAATTTTTTTTTTTTTTAAGTCAGGCTGTCATATATTCTAGGTTGGATCCAGGCTCATCAAAGTTGAACTGGTGCTCCTGCCCCACACTTCTCAAGGGCCCTCCTGCTGAAGCAGCTAATGTATTTGTCACTTTTCTCCTGTAATCATAAGCCCATTTGGGGCATGATCTGGAGATAGATTGTCTTATGTGATTCACCCCCAGTACTGTTCAGAGTGTCATGGGTGCTCCACAGAAATGTTCATACAGTGGAAAGTGACAACGAGGATGGGTCTCACCACTTCCCACAATCCTTTAAACCCTTGCTGGACATAGTACCATGAGTTCAGGCCATGAAGGGAAAGGGTTCTTGGGGAGGAGGGCATCATGTTCTGGCCTTGTCTAAAGCACTGGCAGGGGCATTGGTACAGACATACTTTAACCCTGGGCCAGACTCTTGGCATGTAGGGAGCAATGAGAAGCATATTTTTACCTTTGGAGGAAATTCTTGAGATTGCGGGGGGGTCAGCATCTCCCAGATGCCTGTCTCCATCTGTTTGCCCAGGCCTCACACAGTGGACACAGCCCTATGAGAGAGAAGCAGGTGTTTAATGATGCCCCTGTCCCAGCCAGCCCTCCCTTTCACTGAGACAGAGTTTGTGCCAGGCAGCCTCACCTCTCCCTTCCTCAACCCTTTTTCTGGCTGTGGTTGTTTCTTGGAAGAGAGAGAAGTTACCCTATAAGGCACCCCCAACTCCGGGCTTTCCCCAAGGGTGAGGCACATTCTAGCACCAGTTACATGGGTTCTGGAACAAGGTGAAATGATTGTCAGACACCAGGCCTGTTGGAGCTTAGGTGAGACCTGGCTCACTGACATTTTTAGAGATTCTTAGCTGGGTGGTGGTGGTGAGCACCTTTGATCTCAGCATTCAGGAGGCAGAGGAAGGTGAATCTCTGTGAGTTTGTGGCCAGCCTGGTCTTTGTAGAGTTCAGAACAGCCAAGGCTACACAGAGAAATCCTGTCTTGAAAAATCCAAAATTAGAGATTCTTGATCTATTAAGAAAAAAAAAAAAAAAACAGCCAACAGAATTACAGAAGCCAAGTCTCATGATGGATGTCCGTCCTGTAAATGTGCTGTGACAGTTTCCTCACTGAGCAATGATGGCAGAAGTCTATATTTGTGGCCTCTTGTCGCCACACTGTCCCCATGCTGTCAGGAGCACACAGAGAAGCTGGGCTAGTTTCTGTCCCACATGTTCCCAAGCCTTCCATTACAGTTCTGAGTATTGCAGAGAATAGTGAGGGATCATCCCTGGTTTTACAGATAAGGAAGTAGAGTTTGTGCAGGGTAGGGGACTCTTGCCTGGCATCCAGTGGTAAGGCCAAGCAGGAGTGCAGCACCCTGACTCCATGATGGTCATGGGGTAAGGGGTCAGTTTCCTCATCACACTGTTGCAGAGAGAGGGTGGGTCTCACATCTCACCTAAAGTCAGCAGTTCTGTTGGGCTCCCTGCCTCCTCCCCTGCCCCCAGCAAATGGAAGTGATTGGGTTAACTCAAGCTGTGAAGTGAGCTGGTGATTTGGGTGCTAATTAAACCGTCAGGAGGTAAACAGCCTCCAAAATACCCAGCATGTGCCCCTAAGCCCACTAAGCCTGCACACATCATGGCTTCCCCAGCTTGGTGCAGTGGGCCTGTCTCCATGGCAACTGAGCTGAGCTGCAGAGATCAAAGCAGGAGATGGGTAAACTCCAAACCTGCAGACCAAGGGGTGGGTGAAGTGGAGGGATTTCTGGAAAGAGACTGGAGAAGGGAGCCCTCCCCCCACCCCACAAAAAATCTTCCTCTGCAATGCCAGACCCTCTCTTTTGACTTCAGGACTCCCTGAAGTATGTTGACATGGTAGGAAAAACTACTGTATCCTGGATTTCCCGATTCCACTGAACCTAGGACTCTTTTTTTTTATCAGTTAACATTTATGGTGTGCTGGTTGGGGACTCGGGTTATTGGGGGGGGCAGTATTCTGTCATACAATTACTGTGGGATCCTTTATTAGTCACTTAATAGCACTGAGCTTCAGTGGAGAAATGAAGATAGCAACAGTAAGTTTAGTGAGTAGACTGCACTTAGCATAATGTTTCCCCAGTGGTACTTGCTGCAAAGGCGTTAGCTGTTGTATCTGGCATTATTCCTGTGCACTGGGTGCTGGGCAATGAAGTTGAATTTCATATGGCATCTTCCCTTGAGGAATTGGCTGTGTAAATACGGCAGAGGGAAGCAGAAACAGTGACATTGCTGGGTGTCACCAGAGCGACACTAGAGTCTCCAAGGTGGGATAAACAGGCAAGGGTGAGGCTGGGGGGAGATAACTCGTGATCATGTGTGCTAAGTGGAGAAGGCAGCCATTCAAAGCTGTGGCCTGCTGAGAGATCCCCGTGTGGACATTGGACTAGGTGCCCAGGCACAGATGAAAAGATGAACCTTTTTCTGGGGGGTATCGTGGAACCAAGAGAGTATTTCTAAATGTAACATTTACAGTGATTCCCTCTCCCCCTTTCCTGTAAAAGCAATATATGTTCATTGCAAGGAAATTTGAATAGGAGAGGAGAGCAAAAAGATGTCAAATGCTTTCTGCATCTCTACCCTGCAGTGGAAATACTTTGTTAACACTGATAGAAATATTTTTTTCTCTTATCTTATCTGGTCTGTCTGTCTGTCTGTCTATATATCTACCCATCTACCCTTCTAAATAAATGAGTGCAAACTGCTCAAGTAGTAAATAGGGCACATGATCAGAAAAAAGGGCCACTAAGTACTGGCCTAGGGAAAATGAATGTAAAGCCAACAGGGAGTTATGCAGGGATTTAAGGCCTGCTGTCTAGAAGGACTGGTGTGGACCAGAGAGGGTGGTAGGGGAGGCAGAGGAGGTGGGGAAGGACATTCTTGGCCTTAAGCTTTAAGCAGCCATTTTGTACTGAGTCCCAAGGGTTCTAAAGTGGGTTTCAACTGAAGTATATGAGTGGGCTCCAAAGCACTCAGTGTGTACTCCAGAGTGGGAAGATCATAGAAGATTATAGATCACCTCAGGCCCTGCCCACTCCAGTGGTGCAGTGGGTGGGTGTTGGGGGCAAAGATCTTGATGACCAAGGGCAGCCAATTCACACCTGCTCCCCAAATCCCAGGCAACCTCAGCATCCTCTGTGCTTGAAATGGGGTCTCAATACATAGCCCAGGCTGGTCTTGAGCTGGATATCCTCTTCCTCATTTCCTGAGTGCTAGAATTGTAGGCATGCAACACCATGTGTTCTCTCTCCTACTTCACAACTATATCCCCTCCCTCTTCCCAGGAAACGATGGGAGGCAGCAGAAGACTCCCCCCGCAACCCCCAAAGGCTGGTACCTATTTCTACCCCAGCTCTGATAATGCTGGCAGGCCTTAGCTTTTTGGCGATTCTCAGCCTACTTCCTATCCTTGGTAAAGGAGGCTCTGGGCAGAGGACACCTTCACCCTGAGGTGCTGCTGGAGAAGGACTAGAACTGAGCTGCCATCCTTTGCCCTCTCCCACAAACAAAAAGAAAAGAAAAGAAAGAAAGAAAGAAAGAAAGAAAGAAAGAAAGAAAGAAAAAAGAAAAAAAAAGAAAAGAGGCAAAGTGGTAGGAGTGGGATTTATCCTATGACCTCCAGAGCAAGCCTTGTGCATTTGGGTTCTGTTGCCCTTTCTCCTGTCTGATCCTGAGCCCAAGGGCTGGGAGATACTTAGCTGCTTGGGTATGTTGTGGTGTCCAGGGTGAGGAGAGCCAAGCATTAGCAGAGAGGCCAGATGGGAGAGACAGAGAGCAAGTGAGGCAGGCAGAGGTATCCTAAGAGCTAGACCCTCCCTCCCAGGAAGTCTGTCTATCTCTGGGCTCTCTCTCCTCTTTTACCCATCTCTTAATACCTTCCCTATCTATGGAAGAGACAGAAAGGCTGCACTGAGTGTGAAAACTGGAGGATGTTCACAGAAATGGGGTCTGCTACTTCATTTCTGGATACTATCTGGCACTGGCAGATGATGGCCTTAACTGCCCCTGGGCTCATGTGTTGCATATCTGTATGCTTATGTACATGTCAATACAAGTGAGGAGGATGTATATGCATACATGGCTGCACAAATACTACACACACACACACAAACACAAAATACATGCCAGTAGCATACAGGTATGCACCTAGGTAGGCCTGAATGCATGGCCCATTTATTTTAACCATTACCTACTTGGCTTTGACCTGGAAGCCTTCATCCCTGATGTCTCATTGCCTGCCAGTTTCCAGATGAGGCCTCCAGTGCCCTCATGGGCTTCATTGTGTGCCCTTGTTGTTCCCCCTGGGGCACCCTCTAATACCAGCACCCCATGCCTTCTCCTGGGCATAACAGCTAAACACCAGGCCCATGCTACCCTGACTCTTTCACATCTCTGACTCGGGTATGGCAAAGGTCAGGATGGGTTGCAGGTAGCTATGTGTGGTTTCTCCTCAGTGTCCCATGCAGAAAAGGCTGGTGGCAAGTTCTCAGGAATAATTATCCCAGAAGCTGTTCCTACCCACCTGGCAGAGTTTCTTCCAGGTATCCTGGAAACTGATGACCTCAAAGGGCAAAGGGAGGAAGCTAAGAGTATTGGCACTTTTGTGCAAGAGAGGTGGGCCTATGGGAAGGTTTCTCCCTCTGGCCAGGTTAGGGTCCATGGGCCATGGAATGGAAGAGTGGGGAGGTTTCCAAGGGCTTCCAGTCTCAGAGACCCTGTGCTGTAGTGGGAAGACTGAGCTATCCTGGACATCAGAGATCTGGTTCAGTGAAGGTGTGATCTGAATCAAGTAATTGTCCATCCCTGAGTGTTCTAGCTTCTTCTACTCATGAAGGGCTAGCTCACATGACCCATAAGGTCCAGGTTCCCTGGACCATGATAATCAGGGACTTCATTACCATTGGCACTGCTGTCTCCTTCCCAGTGTGAATGAATGGTCTGAGTTCTGTCGACAGGAAGGAATCCCACTTTCTTACAGCTTGAGAGAGAGGGCTCTTCCTCACACCTCCCTCACAGGGTGGGCAGCAGGGTGACAGCGGGGTGCCTGCCAAAGAAGGGACTGCATCAGGAGAAACTGGTGCTGTTTCCCAGATACCCAGGGCAGAGGCATGAGAGACACAGTTTCTAGGAAGTACAGTCATCTGCTTTGGTGGTGGGGCTAGGGTTGGGCTAGGGTTTGTTGCCCTTTCAAAACCATGGGAATTTCTTACAGCTTCTGGATTTCCTGTGCAGAAGACATGGTAGTAGCCTCCAATTGGTGTTGCTGGGGATTGGGCCTATAGACTTGTGTCACAGCTAAAGAAGGCCAGGGATGCCCTAGGACTCATGGTATGAGGGTGGGCCTCACAGCCAACTCCTGTCTTTCTCCTTTTTTTTCCTGCTCATTTCCTGCGGATTCCATGGTGGCCTGTCTCCAGGAAGTAGAAGTGAGTACAATTCAGGCCACATCCTGTTTTATCCTCTTTTGCCAGTACCAGTATGGGATGGGGAGAGGTCCTGTGTGGGAGAGACTGGAAAGAGTTCTAGGATATCAAGAGTGGGGAGGCTATGGGCAGTGCCTGGATGGGCAGCTGTCGTTGCCATGTAGAAATAGTGGCTCAGGCCTCTCCCATCCTGTTCCCTGTAGTAGTTGAGCCCTAGCCCTGAGACGTAACCAGGACCTTTCCTTTCTCCCACTCCTCTGTCCCTTCCTAGGATGACTACATCAAGAGCTGGGAGGACAATCAGCAAGGAGATGAAGGTAACTTGTCCCTCCCAGGTGTGTGAGGGAGGAGACTGACACCCATGAGAACAGAAGAGAAATGGCTCTGCTGTAAGGCTCTTTAAACAGCCAGGCACCTTGAGCACAGGACTTGAAATATTACCAAGGGCTGCCGGAGAGAGGGACCTTTGAGGTATGCAGTTGGGATGTGGATCCTGGGTCTTCCTAGGTGATCAGTGTCCCCACCTTCTGTCCCCACAGCCCTGGACACCACCAAGGACCCCTGCCAGAAGATGAAATGCAGTCGTCACAAGGTGTGCATTGCCCAAGGCTACCAGCAGGCTATGTGCATCAGCCGCAAGAAACTAGAGCACAGGTGAGTAACAGGAGCCAGGAGCCTCAGAAAGGGCTATTTTCATCAGGAGGTGGGGCTCCATGATCCCCTCCTTTCATACTAGGCACCTCCTGTTGCAAAACACACTTTAGTGGCTCAGAACAAGAACACATGATCACACTGTTTCAGAGCAGTAGCTCTTAACCTTCCTAACACT
Source organism: Meriones unguiculatus (assembly GCF_030254825.1). Lineage (NCBI taxonomy): Eukaryota > Metazoa > Chordata > Mammalia > Rodentia > Muridae > Meriones > Meriones unguiculatus. Next base: position 26,899,803 of record NC_083363.1, on the reverse strand, counting down.
GTGAATCTTTAATACAATTTCTCCTGTTGTGGTAACTGGACCCCCACCATAAAATTATTTTTGTTGCTTCTTTGTAACTGTAATTTTTCTACTGTAATGAATCATGATTGTAAATATCTGTATTTTCCAATGGTTTTAAGCGACTCCTGTGAAAAAGGTCATTTGACTCAAAAGGGGCCAGGACCCACAGCTCGAGAACTGATGTTTCAGAAGGTCAGGACTTCAGGATTGGTTCTATTGGTTTGGTTGGGTCTGGCTCAGAGTCTGTGGTAATAGAGGATGACACAGAGGACTCCCTCTGAGGTCTTTATGTTCACCAGCAAGCAGGGGTTTAGGTGGACAAGAAGATATGGCCTCCATGAGAAAAAGAATCAGGGATGAAATCCTGCCTTGAGAGAGATTTTTTTTTTTGTGTGTGTGTGTGTGTGGATTGATTGATGTCTGAGGATAAAGGAAATGATATTTGTGAAGACTCAAACTTCAGAATTATGTGGAAATACAGGAAAAGCTAGGGTTGGAGTGTCCTTGTTCCCACTTGTTCCCTGGCTGTTGGAGATGTGAGTTCCTAGTCACCAGAAGGCCCCATAGGGACATTTGGGGACTCTCAGTCTTACCTCATAGCAACTGGCTTTCCATAAATAAGTAGAAACAGGGATAGTAGGAGGGGGAGAGGGAGAAAGGGAGACAGACAGACAGAGACAGCCTCATCTTATCAAATACTCTTGAGACCTAGGGAACTACAGCTCCTCTCCGACCTGGGTGCCCTGTGTGTCTAAGACAGATAGGTTAGACCACACAACCAGAGCCTCCTGTTCTGATATGTGGCGATTTCACAAAATTTGAAGACTGTAGTTTCTGAGGCCTGTGGAGGAGGAGGCATTGACATTTGAGGTTTTTATGCCACCTCTCCCATTTTGCAAATGTTAATGAATAACTAACTCTATTGAAAAACATGCTACTACCTGGGTGGTTGATCCCTCTTACAAACAGACCTGACTTTGCTCCTAGGAAAAGGCCAAGGGAGGGCCCATGTCCTGCCCAGTTTGTCCATTCTTAGGAGCTGGGTTTGATGCGGCAGTGGGAGAGTTGGGGGGTTGGTGAGAATGGGTAGCATGGGTGAGTAATCTACTGTAGACCAATGGACCTTTCTTGTCAGAAAGGGTCTCCTGGACCTTCTGCCAGCTCTCTTATTTTTACCTCTAACTTCACATCTTCCCCCATCCATTCTCATAGGATCAAGCAGCCTTCTCTGAAACTTCATGGAAGCAAAGACTCCATCTGCAAGCCTTGTCATATGGCCCAGCTCATTTCAGTCTGTGGCTCTGATGGCCACACCTACAGCTCAGTGGTGAGGAGCCTTGGTCCTTTGTGAGGTGGAGGTGGGGTGTACCCAAATGCCACAGGGAACAGAGGGACCACTGACTGACAACACCCTGAAGAGTTCCTAGGATTGATGAGTTCAGTCAGTGTGTTCAATGCAGCCCTTCAGCCCTGGCAGGGCAATCTGACCATGGACAGGTGGAACGCTGGGAAGACACACACACACACACACAAAAACGTAGCTAATGCAGGTAATTCAAATGCAGTCAGTAAGGGTAAGTCTCACAAAAGTATTAAGAGCCCTGGAGGAAGCACATGAGGTCAGTTGCCTGAGAGAAGAAAGGACTTCTATGTTCCTGTCTTGTTGCTCACCAGCCAGCAGAGGGTGATGTGGGCAGCACCCTTGCAACCCCATTAGAAGATGTAGGGAAGAAGTCTTGGGAGGGAACAGATTTCTACCTTGTGAAATTTTGAGAGGACAGATGATATTTGTGAGAGCATTTTGCAAACTTAAGAGTTCTAGAGAAGAATAGGTAATGGTTAGTAACATTTCTAGAAGTAAGAAGCTGGGGCTGCTTGGCTAGGGTTGAGTTGAGTAGACCTCATTTTTTGTTTGTTTTTGTTTTTGGGTCAGGTTGGTGTTAGAACTCATTCTCCATACTTCTTTTTTTGTCATTGAATTAGGGATTCTCAGTTAAACTGAAAGTCCAGTGATATTAGTGATAGGGCTAGTTTTCTTAAGTAGCCAGATTTTTCTGGAGGAATTTCCTATTTCTGCCTTCCGAGGCTAGAGTTACAGATGGAGGCCCATGCCTACCTGGTATTGACGTGATTTCTGAGGATCCAAACTCAGGTCCCCATGTTTGTCCAGCAAGCACTTTAACCACTGGCTATCTCCCCAGCCCTGGGGAGACCTTTTTGGTTGGCATAAGATGTGGATATAAGAGTTCCTTGCTGAGGTTGAAGTTGCTGAGTGGACGTGGTCACAGGGTGGGGTTGGGAAGAAAGTGAGGCGAGAATGAACAATGAGTATGCTGAGAGTACATGTATGAACCAGGGAGCTTACAAAGAAGATAGAAAGAGACAGGAGTGAGGAAGAAGAGGGAAACAAGAAAAAAGAAGGAGTAGATGGGGAGGAGGGGAGAAGATGTGTCCCACATGAGAGGACAAGGTATCTTGTGGGCAGGAAGCTGTCAGTAAAGGTCCAGGCTGTTTGGCTTCCACCTCAAGCCTTGATGTTCTCCAACAAGTATAAAAACCCATGATTGTTCTTTCCGGAGTGACAGAAATTCTCAGGGCCCCTGGCTGCAGGACCTATAGCTAACCCCCCATCACCTAGCCTGAGCTCTCTCCTGCAGTGTAAGCTGGAGCAGCAGGCGTGCCTGAGCAGCAAGCAGCTGGCAGTGAGGTGTGAGGGCCCCTGTCCTTGTCCTACGGAACAGGCTACTACGTCTACCACTGATGGCAAGTCAGGTAACCATAGTGTCTAACCATAGCTAGGCCCAGGATGTTGGGCCTAGTCAGGAAACCTGGACACCCTTCAGGACAGTAGGATAGTTTGCAGAGTGGGAAGGCACTGCTGGCCCTAACAGGAGAAGGAATTGGACCCATTGTGGTTTGGGATCCTGGTAGCTTATAACAGGAAGCTGGGGTTTCATCCCTTTTCTCTTCCCTGGGTGTTGGGGAAGTGGGAGAGAAGAGGGTATTCCTTTACAAGGAGCCTGGCTAGACTCTGCCCTATAGGAAAATAGGGCAAGAACAAGGGGTGGGGGTAGGAGAGTAGAAGAGAGAAAGCCCTTCCCCCTTCCTGCTTCTGCTTCCCTTAACATTGCCCAGTCTCCAGGTCTGCTGCTTTACCTTAACCATCCTCAAAAATCTGTTCTGTTCTGCACTACAGAGACCTGCACAGGGCAAGACCTGGCTGACCTGGGAGATAGGCTCCGAGACTGGTTCCAGCTCCTTCGTGAGAACTCCAAGCAGAATGGCTCAGCCAGCAGTGCAGCCAGCCCTGCAGGTAGCATGGGGGAACCAATGCTTTGCCTGGGGTGGTTGGGATTGGGAGAAAGGTGTCACAGGGCCAGCCTACCCCTGCCAGATCCTGAGCCTATGATGTGAACCCCCAACGAGATGTGAACCTGGAAAAAGGGAGGTCGGTTGGTTTCAGCCATGATATGATAGAACTTAGGGCCTCCAGGGAGTAGCCAAGGAAAAGAGAAGAAACGCTGTTTTCTGGGCCTGAGAATATAGCTAGGGAGAGTATCGCCAAGCATGCTTGCAAGCCCTGGGTCTGATCCCCAGTACCAAGGAAACTTACTCAGAAGGGCTTATAAAATGGGCTTTATGTGGTTCAGGTCCAACACTGGAAGTGGGTGGGTAGAGGCAAAGGCTGTTCTTTATTTTCTGTGCCTCAAGTTTAGGCTTCAGGTTAATCTGACTCTGGACAGAAGCCTGGCTGGGGCTGAGAAATATGTAAAGAGATGGATGAACAGACAACAGAGCATACTTGAATTCCAGTCTCCTCTCTAGGGTTAGACAAGAGCCTGGGGACCAGTTGCAAGGATTCCATTGGTTGGATGTTCTCTAAGCTGGACACCAGTGGAGACCTCTTCCTGGACCAGACAGAACTGGCTGCCATCAACCTGGACAAATACGAGGTCTGCATCCGCCCCTTCTTCAACTCCTGCGATACCTACAAAGATGGTCGCGTCTCAACTGCTGAGTGGTGTTTCTGCTTCTGGAGGGAAAGTGAGTATTACCCATGGCTCTCTGGCACTGGCTTCCTTCCTGCGGGGCTCAGTTTCTCTTCAGGAGTCATAATATTTGCCTTTTGGTCACAAGCTTAGAGCCATCCCATCCCACCTCCTTGCTCTATCTATCTGGCTTCTCTCATCAATTAGAACCCAGGGCTGCCAACACTTAGCTCTCTCCTTGGGCAGGCTTCCAGGTGGATTGGACTGTGTGGATTCTGAAGCTTGTGTGTTTTGGGTACCTTTACATAAGAGGATGAAAAAATAAATAAGTATGGGGGCTAGGGAGCTTGTTCTGTGGTAAAGCATTTGCCCTGATGACCTGAGTTTTAGCCCCAGAACTTTACATAAAGGTAGAAGGAGAGAACTGTCTCCACAAAGGTGTCCTCTGACCTTCACATGCTTGATGTGGTATGGTGGCTCATGCCTGCCTTCATGAATACATAAACACACACAAACATATATACACATATGTCATACACACATGATAAACACACATACACACACAATATGAGAATCTGAGAGGGGATGGTGCAAGAGATTGTACAATGAGAGTCTTGGAGTTGAAGACAAATTAGCTTTTCAGTGGTTCCCCTTCTGATGGACACATCTTTGCCCCAAACAAGTGATTATGTAACTTATTATTAGCCCTCCACACATGAAGACTTTTTTTTTTTTTTTTTTTGAGACAGGATTTTATACATCCCAGGCTGTTCTGGAACTCACCATGTAGCTGAAACTGACCTTTCCTATAATTCCCACTGCTGGGATTACAGGCATGCAACACCACACCCATGTTTTACTTTTGTTTGTATTTCTTTCATCTTTTTGAGATGGGGTATCATTTAGGCCAAGGTGGCTTATAAGCCACTCTGTATCCCAGGGTGGCCTTGGGCTTGTGATCTTTTTGTTTGCCTCAGCCTCCTGAGTGCTGGGATTACAGCCATGCATGACCACACCTGCTGCATGACATCTGTATGCTGTATATGCTCAGAGTCAGAGCTAGATGTGTGCTTAGAAGTCATTTGGCCAAGAGGAAAATGATGGGGAAACTAAGGTCCCAACCAAGCTGCCTGGCCAGCAGCTGGGGTAGGCCCAGTGCTTGCCTCCCCAACCACTGTATGGTCAAAGTGAGAAGCATCTGCAACTACAGGCTGAGGCTTGGCTAGGGCTCTACTGTATGCTGCTCTGGGGTCTCTAACAAGTGGCGACATCTTTGAGAGTTATGTCTGAACTGAGAGGTAAAAATACCTAATTCAGAGGCTGTGGTGAGCACAAATGGAAGTGGGTGCACAGCACTGTGGGACGCACGCATCCCTCTGTGATGTGAGGTCCACAAGCAGTCTTTCTGTCCTCTGTGCTGACTGGCCTGCCTGCTCCCAGTGCTGCTCCAACATGCCCCACTCCCCAGGCTCTTCATGTCCATCCCTTCTGCATGCAAAGCAAAACTCTGGTTTGAAAGGTCAAGGTCTCTCTGAGGTCTCTGACACTAGCTATTTTCAGGCCTGGGAGTTAAGTCAAACATCCTTTTAACTTTCTATTTCCCTGTGGTTTCTCAGCCTGTGGTGTCTGCCTGTCCCTACCTTCTCTTTTCTTCTGAATTTTGTTTTTGTTTTGTTTGGTTTGGTTTAAGACAAGGTCTCACTATCTGGTTCTTGTTATCCTAGAACTGTCTATGTAGACCAGGATGGCCTCAAATTCATAGCTATCTACCTGCATCTTCCTCCAGAGTGCAGTGCTTACAGGTGTGAACCACCATGCCTAGCTCTCTTTTGAAGTTTTTAACTCATCCTATGAGGGCCAACATCCCTAAAGAATCCTGGGGCTCTTGGGATCCTTAGCCTGTCTTAAGCTATAGTGGCCTCCCCTACCTAGACACTGAGTATCACCACCCAAAAGAGCCCTACACTTGTTTGAGGACCTTCGTGGGATCAATGCATACCACCACCCCCCCAGTGGCTTGATGTGGGAGACCAATTGTCTTATTTTGCAGAGCCCCCACAAAGGGTTCTAAGTCTGGGGGACTCAGTGTGCTTTTAGCACCGTGGGCCAACCCTGAAGCTGCTTCTCTTTATAGAGCCCCCCTGCCTGGCAGAGTTGGAGCGTACACAGATCCAAGAGGCAGCCAAAAAGAAACAAGGTAAGGCAGACTGCAGAGGAGTAGACCAAGGGTGCTGCCCTGAGCTCCTTTGAGGCCCAGAGATTCCAACTGCCCTGCTTTCTGGCATATGATGAACCTAGAGGAGACTGTGGCCTACAACTGCACAGGAAAATACCCTTCTTGGTTCATTGGCTTGTTGGACACTAGTCTCCTCAGCTGCCCCTTAAGGAGTGTGTTTAAGTACTTTATGGCTATCCAGGCCAGGGCTGGAGAATCCTGCACTTAAATTCATTGCAACAGATATGTGTCTAAGGCTAGAGTGGGGTTCCTCCATGGGAGATGCTCACTCACATTATAAACTATAAACGAACACCTTGGAGAGACAAGATAGCAGCCCAACCTAGGTCAGAACTGATGGGCAAGGCAGACAAGGTTCTTGGCCCTGTAAACATTTGGAAAGACTAGCCATGGGAACAGTCAACATGCAGATCAAAACATCAAGAAAATTCCCAACTCAGACTGCTGTGTAGGGACAAGGACCCATGCATCTGCAGGGTGATGTTGAGGGTACAGCAATCCTGAGAGGTGGGCACATAGCACAGGCCTTGTAGTATATTGAGAGAGACAAGACCAGCACACTGAATGAGCACCCAGCCCCCAAAGCACCTATGAGGCTATGCTGACTGGGCCCACTGGCCTATAGCCCTGAGGAAGCAACTCTTTCATCTATCTTCCCAGGCAGGCCCCTGTGTCGTAGGCTCCCCACTGTAAGGTATCCAGTGCTACCCTGGTTGTCTGTGTGGCTCTTATTCTTCAACTAAACCATCTCAGAAGATGCCAAGGGGATAGTTTGGAGACCTGAGAGAGAGAGATTGGTGGGCTCTGAAGAAGGAAGAGAAACCCCACATTGTTAGAGGAAGACAAGCCAAGAGTAGGATCAAGCTTTCTAATATGATGAGGCCAGAATGTCCAACAAGATGAAGGCCATGAGACCCAGGAAACAGCAGCAGTTGATGGTGCCCTTGAAGCAGTCTGATCATGTGGTTTAGGGACATTGCGGAAGGAAGGTCTGTGTGTTCAGTCAGTAGTGCTGGAAGAAACAAGCCTTGAGTGTCTTTTCTTGAGGGGTGGGTATGAGTACCAGGCTGGCCAGGTTCTGAGGCTATCTGGACCCCTGCTCACACACAAGACTCCAGAGCCCACACTCAGGGCTCCTGCTCTAACCTTCAGGTGTCTTCATTCCGAGCTGTGATGAGGACGGCTACTACCGGAAGATGCAGTGTGACCAGAGGAGTGGCGACTGCTGGTGCGTGGACCAGCTGGGCCTGGAGCTGACTGGCACACGCATGCATGGGAACCCTGACTGTGGTAAGAGCTGGTGGCACTGGAAGCCTCCTAATGACTTGCACCTGGGTTCATGTTTGTGGGGTAGGCCTCCAGGCCGAGAAAGTAGATACAGTGTGAAGGTTCCTTATCAGCCTTTCTCTTGTTCCCCCAACAGATGACATCGTGGGTTTCTCAGGGGACTTTGGAAGTGGTGTCGGCTGGGAGGATGAGGAAGAAAAGGAGACAGAGGAGGCAGGAGAGGAAGCCGAGGAGGAGGAGGGTGAGGTGGGTGAGGCGGATGATGGAGGCTACATTTGGTAGATGGCCCTCAAGGGCCTTGGCAGGCCAGGGCGCCGAAGGCCAGAAAGACAGGCCAGAAGAGACCTGGACAACAGCAGGCAACTTAGCAAATGGATCCAGAAGTCAGTGTGAAGGACCCTGGCTCCAATGAGGAGGACTGGAGAATGTGGTATGTGTGACTGGTATGTTTGTGTGTGTGTGTGTGTGTGTGTGTGTGTGTGCTCATATGTGTTGGTTGTGTCATGTGCTGACAGATGTGTCCTTGATTCATGCTGCTCCTGGCAGTAAGTCACCCAAAGTCTCCTTTCTCCTTGTAGTTATTTTCTTTTCCTTCTGTTGATTTTAAAATGCACGCACATGTACATGCAAATTGGCCAAAAATCAATGAAACGAGATGTCCCTGATCCTGTCCCGCAGCCCCAAAACCTGGTGTTCTGATCCTGCTCTATCAGCCCTACCTTCACCTGTCTTTCTTTCTCCTTTTGAGGCCAAAGAGAAGGAGGGCAGGAAGCTGAAAGCTGAGTATCCTCCTTAAATTGGGTTGATTTGCTATGAAAGCCCTGCCCACAACTGTCTGGTGATGATGAGACAGGACTCTGTACACAGCAAGACTTGCCCTTCTGCTGATGTCTGAAGAGCTAGTTGCAGATGTGTCTAACCATGGTCCTTGGGCTGCACATGGTTAATGCTGACTATCCATGTAGCCCAACACAAAACTGTAAACTTACCTAAGACATAGATTTGTTTTTATTTGATAACTCAGTTGAAGAGGAATTTTTGAGTGTCAGCTTTACAGATGACAGTGCTCTGCCACAATGTGAAAAGGTTGGACATACTTAATAGATTTTCTCTTAACCTATTCCTGAGTAGCCAGAGATAGCCCAGGAGAAAGGCAGGAGAGGGTAACCCAGTCAGGATCTGTGGCCTCATGGGGATCGAGGCTGTTTTCTTAGCAAAAAGGGGCTGTTATTTTGCTGCTGAGATTTGGAGCAGCCTGTCATGAGGACTTGCTGCTGCTACCTCTGCCCCCTGGTGAGGGGGCCCCTGTCCTAAGGAGCTGAGGATCAGAAAACAGCATATGTGTGCCCACCTCCTCCTTGACCCTCTAGGAACCAGTCCTCAAAAAGCATGTCCCTGAGATCCTGCCACTTCCTATTCCTTAGATAGTCCTGGAGGAGAGGCCTCAGAGCCACAGTGCTCTCAACCATGGGGTTTCCTCTGTCTTAAGGGTCCCCAAGACAGCTCTAGCAGAACCGTGCCCCAAACTCCATTTAAAGCCCTACAACATATGTGAATAGAGAACAGTGCATCAGCGGGACCACACTGGGCAGCTAGGCCCTGAGGTCATGCCCCCAAATCACCAAGCCCAGTGGGAGGTCCTTTTACCCAGATGCCCTATGGGGTTTTGTGTGTTTATTGCTTCCTACTTCTCCCTCTCAAAGGAAATTTCTTAATATGTTTGATGAAGAATTTTTTACTTGGACCTGGACCTCTGATAACTTTTGGTACATGCACGTGAAAGAGAGAGAGAGAGAGAGAGAGAGAGAGAGAGAGAGAGAGAGAGAGAGAGAGAAAACACCTGAGGGTCATTCTGATGGCTGGCTGGGGAGAGTGAGAAGGGCCCCCTGTGTGATGGGAGGCTAGCCACATACTGGGTCCTTGTATTGAGGCTTTCAGAACAAGGCCCCAGTCTGGTTCCCCACCTCCCCCCACACTGCCCAGCATCTTGGGGCACTGGCTGGATACATCCACTGAGTGTCATTTGGACTTTAGGGGAAGCACCTAATCCTTCCCATTCCTTTTTGCCACCCTGGAATGGCTACCTTCTTTGTCATTTCCTGGGGGAAATGCCACTAAGCTCTATAAAGTGCTTCTCATTCCACAAGAAAGTTCTGACACTCCAGGTGTTGCCTGGTCCCATCCCCTTCCTCCTCCCTTCCTCTTCAGGCCTCTGCAACTTTCTCTGGTTCCTGGCTCAGTCACATCATCCCTCTGCATTCCAGAAGCAGCCCCTTCTCCTTTTCCTCTTCTTTCTCCTCCTCCTCCAGCTGGAGTTACTTGAAACTTTCTGCTCTCTCTAGGATGGAGTCTGATTTTTCCTCTACCCCAGCTGGATTTCCAGAATGTCCCTGGGTAGCTGCAAAGGATTTTAGGCTCTCTGGAATGAGGGGGTGGAGTTCTTTCACTCTGTTCGCTGGGGACCAGACTCTGTGTGTTCCTGTATCTGACTTTGTAAATATGTCTTAGGAAGAAAGCAGAAGGTGTTGAACTGTGGCAGGCATGCAGGGGTCCAGGAGCTTGTCCCTCCCTAAATCCCCCCCAGCCTGTGGCTTCTCATCCCACTGAGACTGAGTCCTACAAAGGTAGGCAGAGCAGCTGTTCCTGGTGGGGCTGGAGGTCCCCAAGTACCTCCTGGTCAAGAAAGCTTCAGGTTTCTTCAGGAGCAAGGTCACAAGTTAGATCATTCTCAGTCCTGTGGTTTCATCCTTGTATAAGCTGCCTACCTATTTTCCTGCTTTCACACCCTTGCTGTGGGCCAGGGAATTAGGGCTGTGCTGGAAAGTGTTCAACCAAATTGCAGCAGCACCATGTCTTGCTGGGACCTGGAGCTGCTCTGCTCTCCTCTTTGGCCTGTGGGTGCTGGGAGGGATGGTGCAAGTTGGGGCAGGTTGGGGTTGGATGAAATAAATGTGCCTTGAGAGACCACTCAGAGGTCCCAGGAGTAATGGGGATAAGACTTACCTGGGAGCTCTGGATGGAGGCAAAGTTGGTGAGAGAGACATGGAACATCTTGACTCCCCCCCAACCCCCAGTATCCCATAGGGGTTTCAACCACATGGGATAGGTGGGCACAGGTCCTTCCTTACTCCCCCCCCCAGCTGGTTTGGCTTGGCACATATTTGGCCTTTCTTGAGCTTTTATCTGCTTCCAGTTTCACTTCTGGGTGGGGAGGTCTTTTGGTATCATTTTACCAAAGCCTGAGCCTACTGCTCTTGCAGAAAACCAGGGGCCCATCTTGGAAACCTGGGTCATCATGGGCCTTCCGACTTGCAGTTCTTCCAGGGAAGGGCCCCGGAATGCAAAGCGAGTCCCAGGCAGAGCAACCCGTTTCACAGCCCGTGTCCCACTTAAGCTGTCTAATGTGCAATAACTGAGCTTAGAGTTAAACATTGTGGTCAAGTGCTTGGGTTCTGTCTGTAGATTTAAGTGCTGACATTGTATCTCTCAGTAATTTTAGATGTCTTTTAAAAAGCTGAACAAGTGTTAGACCCATGTGTGCATTGATGGGCCCTTAAGCGTCCCGTGGGTTGTCCCACTTTCTCCCTTCCCCTCATGACCTGCCTCCACCTGGGGCCCCTCACCTTGCTGTGGTCTTTATCTGCCTATTACTCAGCCTAAGGAAACAAATTCACTCTACACATGCATAAAGGAAAATAATTGTTATTTTTAAGAAAGTGGAAAATAAAAACTTTATAAACACCACCTTCTGAAACATGTCTGGTTATTCTGTCTCTTAGTGTTTTCATAAAAATCGACCTTTGCAAATGAGACCCTACAGTCCAGACTATCTCAGTCAGCTCTGTGCTCTGACCACTGCAAGAGAGACCTGATTCAGCCACAGGGGATCAGGCACAGCTTTGAAATGCTTAGCATTACTGCAAAGTGTCTTACATCTAAATTAGCCTCTCTACCAGTAAGCATCCCCCAGTGTCTTGGCTACAAAGCAGAAATAAAACTGTGTGTGTATTAACACATTATGGACCTTTCCCTTTAAATGACATTTATTTATGTACTTCTTTGTGTGTGTGTGTATGTGTGTGTGCAGTGAACCATGTGTGGTAATCAGAAGACAACTTGAGGAAGCTGGTTCCGTCCTAGCAAGTGTGCATCCTGAAGATCACTCTGGATGTCAGGTTTGGTGATAGGAGCTTTTGTACCCACAAAAGGGTCTGCTGGCCCTTCCCCATTTTTAAAATCACTTAATAAGGGTCTGGGAGATGGCTCAGTGAGTAAAATCAGACCCGAGTCTGATCCCTGAGACCTGTATGGCAGAAGGAGACACTTGACTCTTGCACATTATCCTCTGATCTTGACAAACACACATGCTGTGGCACATACAATACCCTCACCCTCATTTACACGAAAGAAATGGAAATATAAAAAAATAAAATGACTTAATAGGTGATATTGTCCATTATGGATCTCCTCTGTTGATTTAATATTGTCCTGATTTTTGGACACATGCTGTTTTGGACACTGTTTCTGCTCTCTTAATATAAATAATACCATTATGGGCTTTGGGGCCCATCTTGGGTTATTTTCCTAGCTCAGATTCCCAGAAATGGAATGGCCATGTGATGGATGGTCGCTTTGTTTTGTTTTCTTCCTTAAATGCAGGCTGATCTGGAACTCTATATGTCAAACTGGCCTTGAACTCATGGCAAGTCTCTTTTTTTTTTCAGGGATTATTTTTATTAAATATGTACAACTTTCTGCGTCACAGACATATCAGACTTGGATACATTGGTACCCCTGCTCCCTGCATGCCATCACTAGCTTGCTTCTCAATTTTTATCTGCTAGTTTTAGAGACTGAGTGAGTTTTCTTGCACTCTTTGACTTTGTTCCTGCCCTTCTAACATAACTTGTACACAGGAGTCCCTTCTAGGGCTCCTGAGTTAGCCTCTGAACTGTTGGTCTCAGACTGCTCAGGGATTCAGGATCAGGCTTTCCAAGTCATCCGGTGACTTGACCTAATTCTTTTTTTTTTTTTTCAATGCAGTTTATTCAGGAACCTTGAACAATCATCTGACCCTGGGTAAAGCCAGCCCACTTTAAATAGCCTCTGGGTAGCCAACCTCAGCATGCCACGTGGGCAATGCAGATAGGTCCACATACATGGAAGCAAGCCAGATCCTCGGCCTTAGCCAAATGTGGAGTTGTTCGTGACAGAGAGCACTCACCATCGGGAAGGTGGAAGGCGGAAACCAGCTCCATCTTTCAGGCGCGGCATTACGCAGCTCTCTACAGTTCCCCCTTTTTGTTTTAGACGCACCAGGCAAGAGTAGAGGTCTGATCTCTGATATTAGAAATAAATTGGGACTTTGTACTGATGTTCATTTAGGTGTCATCCACCCAAAGAGCATCAGACCCGTCTGATACCTTTTTCTCGGAGGCGGGACCTGGGGCATCAACCCGCATGCAATCAGACATGCTCTTCTCTGGGTCCAAAGCGGCTGACCCTGAGTGCAGTGCTTAGCCTCGCATCCTGAGTGTAACATTTTGGCTTTTTATGGTATCCAGCCATGCTTGGGGAGAATGTCCTGCTTCAATGGCTGTAAAGGCCTGAATGGTCATGGCTGCATTACGCTGTTGTGAGACTCTAATCTTGCATATATACCACAGGCAAACCAAGGTGACCAACACCAGAAGGCCTGCTAACGCACCCATGCCCGCCCATTCCTTCAGATGATTCATGGCTGCAGCAATCCATGATGATAATCCTGTGGCTAGTCCTGCGTCCACTCTGGTAGAATTTACCATGACAATGGCCACTCTCAGCTGCTCCATCGTAGTATCGAATTCTCCAGTCCAATTACCTAAAATATAGCTAGACAATTGTTTAGACAGATTTGCAGCACAGGGAAAAATCTCATGTTGTATGCTAGTAACTCAAAGTCCAGCATACTTTCATTGACAGCCAAGTTGAGTGATTTGCCATAGGGTATCAATTTGCTCCTGCACGAGGTCAATCCTCTGATTGAACACCATCAAACCTCCTTTTAGTTGAGCATTAATTCCTTTTTGTACATCTAAGGCATGAGCTACATTGGCTAAAGGGTTATTCAGGGTCTGAGCAGTCTGCCCAGTATGACTCATGGCTAATGCTGCGGTGGTAGCTCCAACAGCCACCAGTGAGATGGCAGTAGCAATGGCAGCTGTAATTCCAAGATCCCTTTTCTGTCTGAAGAGAGTCATAGCGTGAGGGGCATCAACGGGCACAGGCACCCAGCGAGGCATGCGAGTAACCAGCTAGTAAATTTACTAGCATTGCAGCATTGGGCAAAAAAGCAAGTATCATTACCACAATTACTGGGCTCTATCTGGCTAATAATGAATAAAAATGGGGGATATAAACAAACAGGTGTGGGCTTATAGGAAATATTATGAGAAGCCTTAACCCTCTCGTTGGAACATCCTGCATCAGTTCTAGAACTAGCAGTGGTGGTGTCCGAGGTCTGAGTAGGTTCAGGAGACTATTGCCCCCAGGGGCGAGACGTGCTCCATGTAAATTGACTAACTCCATGTTTTCCTCCACTTTTGAAAGTCATTTAAGGTTCTTAAATTATTTTTTTCCCTTTTTTTTAAATTTTTCATCAATTACACTTTATTCATTCTGTATCCCCCCATAAGCCCCTCCCTCCCCTCCCAATCCCACCCTCCCTCCTCCCTCTGCATGCATGCCACTCCCCAAGTCCACTGATAGGGGAGGTTCTCCTCTCCTTTCTCCTCTCCTTTCTGTCAGTTACATCAAAAGTGGCTGCATTGTCCTCTACTATGGCCTGGTAAGGCTGCTCCCCCTCAGGAGGAGGTGACTAAAGAGCAGGCCAGTCAGTTCATGTCAGAGGCAGTCCCTCTTCACATTACTATGTAACCCAATTGGACTCTGAACTGCCCTGGGCTACATCTGTGCAGGGGTTCTGGGTTATCTCCATGAATAGTCGTTGGTTGGAGTATGAGTTTCTGGGAAGTTCCCTGTGTTCAAATTTTCTTGTTCTGTTGCTCTCCTTGTGGAGACCCTGTCCTCTCCAGCTCTTACTATTTCCCAGTTCTTACATAAAATTCCATTCACTCTGCCCAACAGTTGCCCATCAGGCTTAGCATCTGCTTTGATAGTCTGTAGGGCAGAGGCTTTCAGAGGCCCTCTGTGGAAGTATCCTAGGTTGTTTCTTGTTTTCTTCTTCTTCTGATGTCCATCCTCTTTGCCTTTCCGGATGGGGATTGGACATTTTAGTTAGGGTCCTCTCTCTTGCTTAGTTTCTTTAGATGCACAGGTTTGAGTGGGTTTGTCCTATGTTGTATGTCTATATGAGTGAGTATATACCATGTGTGTCTTTTTGCTTCTGGGACAACTCACTCAGGATGATCCTTTCCAGATCCCACCATTTACCTGCAAATTTCATGATTTTCTTATTTTTCATTGCTGAGTAATATTCCATTGTATAGATGTACCACATTTTCTGCATCCATTCTTCAGTTGAGGGGCATCTGGGTTGTTTCCAGCTTCTGGCTATTACAAATAAAGCTGCTACAAACATGGTTGAGCAAATTTCCTTTTTGTGTGCTTGAGCCTCTTTTGGATATATGCCTAGGAGTGGTATGGCTGGATCTTGGGGAAGCACCATTCCTAGTTGTCTGAGAAAACGCCAGATTGATTTCCAGAGTGGTTGTACCAGTTTACATTCCCACCAGCAGTGGAGAAGGGTTCCTCTTTCTCCACAACCTCTCCAGCATGTGTTGTCACTTGAGTTTTTGATCTTGGCCATTCTCATGGGTGTAAGGTGAAATCTCAGGGTTGTTTTGATTTGCATTTCCCTAATGGCTAGTGAGGTTGAGCATTTCTTTAAGTGCTTCTCTGCCATTTGGTATTCCTCTACAGAGAATTCTCTGTTTAGCTCTCTTCCCCATTTTTTAAGTGGGTTACTTGGTTTGCTGCTTTTCAGCTTGTTTAGTTCTTTATATATACTTGATATGAGTCCTCTGTCAGATAAAGGGTTGGTGAAGATTCTTTCCCAATCTGTAGGAGGTCGCTTTGTTTTGATGACAGTGTCCTTTGCTTTGCAGAAGCTTTTCAGTTTCATGAGGTCCCATTTATTGATTGTTGCTCTTAGAGCCTGTGCTGTTGGAGTTCTGTTCAGGAAGTTTTCCCCTGTACCAATGAGTTCTAGGGTATTCCCCACTTTTATTTCAAGCCGATTTAATGTGTCTGGTTTTATGTTGAGGTCTTTGATCCACTTGGACTTCAGTTTTGTGCAGGGTGATAAGTATGGATCTATTTTCATTTTTCTACATGTATACATCCAGTTGGACCAGCACCATTTGTTGAAGATGCTACCTTTTTTCCATTGTATGGTTTTGGCATCTTTGTCAAATATCAGGTGTCCATAAGTGTGTGGGTTTATTTCTGGGTCCTCTGTTCGGTTCCATTGATCCACCATTCTGTTTCTATGCCAGTACCATGCAGTTTTTAAAACTTTTGCTCTATAGTACAACTTAAGATCAGGGATGGAGATACCTCCAGAAGATCTTTTATTGTAGAGGCTTGTTTTAGCAATTCTGGGTTTCTTGTTATTCCATATGAAGTTGAGAATTTTTCTTTCCAGGTCTGTAAAGAATTGTGTTGGTAATTTGATGGGAATTGCATTGAATCTGTAGATTGCTTTTGGTAAGATGGCCATTTTTACTATGTTAATCCTACCAAGCCATGAGCATGGGAGATCTTTCCATCTTCTCACATCTTCTTCTAGGTCTTTCTTCAGAGATTTGAAATTTTTTTCATACAAGTCTTTGACTTCCTTGCTTAGGGTTACTCCGAGGTACCTTATGTCATTTGTGGCTATTGTGAAGGGTGTTGTTTTCCCTAATTTCTTTATCAGCCCTTTTGTCTTTTGTATACAGGAGGGGTACTGATTTTTTTGAGTTAATTTTGTATCCGGCCACTTTGCTGAAGGTGTTTATCAGTTGTAGGAGTTCCCTGGTAGAGTTTTTGGGGTCACTCACGTATACTATCATATCATCTGCAAATAGTGATAATTTGACTTCTTCCTTTCCAATCTGTTTCCCCTTGATCTCCTTCAACTGTCTTATTGCTCTAGCAAGGACTTCCAGCACTATGTTGAAGAGATATGGAGAGAGTGGGCAGCCTTGTCTTGTCCCTGATTTCAGTGGGATTGCTTTAAGTTTCTCTCTGTTCAGTTTGATGTTGGCTATAGGTTTGCTGTATATCCCATTTACTATGTTTAGATATGTGCCTTGTATCCCTGATCTCTCCAATACTTTAAACATGAATAGATGTTGGATTTTGTCAAAGGCTTTTTTCAGCAACTAGGGAGATTATCATGTGGTTTTTTTTTCTTTCAATTTGTTAATATGGTGGATCACATTGATGGATTTTCGTATATTGAACCACCCCTGCATATCTGGGATGAAGCCTACTTGGTCATGATATCTTTGGTGGATGATATCTTTGATGTGTTCTTGTATTCGGTTTGTGAGTATTTTGTTGAGTATTTTTGCATCAATGTTCATAAGGGAGATTGGCCAGAAAGTCTCTTTCTTTGTTGAGTTTTTGTGAGGTTTAGGTACCAAGGTGACTGTGGCTTCATAGAATGAGTTTGGTAATGTTCCTTCTGTTTCTATTTTGTGGAATAGTTTGAAGAGAATTGGTGTTAGCTCTTCTTTGAAGGTCTGGTAGAATTCTGCGCTGAAACCATCAGGTCCTGGGCTTTTTTTGGATGGGAGACTTTCGATGACTGCTTCTATTTCCTTGGGGGATCTAGGACTATTTAATTGATTTACCTGGTCCTGATTTAGCTTTGGTAAGTGGAATGGATCAAGAAAATTGTCCATTTCATTTAAATTTTCAAATTTTGTTCCGTACAGAATTTTGAAGTAAGTCCTAATGATTGCTTGGATTTCCTCAGTGTCTGTAGTTATGTCCCCCTTTTCATTTCTGATTTTGTTGATTTGGATGGTGTCTCGCTGCCTTTTAGTTAGCTTGGCTAAGGGTTTGTCTATCTTGTTGATTTTCTCAAAGAACCAGCTCTTGGTTTCATTGATTCTTTGAATTGTTTTATTTGTTTCTAATTGATTGATTTCAGCCCTGAGTTTGATTATTTCCAGCCGTCTGCTCCTTCTTGGTGTGTCTGTTTCTTCTTTTTCTAGGGTTTTTAAGTGAGCCATTAAGTTGTTTGAATGCGCTGTCTCAAATTTCTTCTTGAAGGCACTTAATGCTATGAACTTTCCTCTTAGCACTGCTTTCATTGTGTCCCACAAGTTTGGGTATGTTGTGTCTTCATTTTCATTGAGTTCTAGGAAGATTTTAATTTCTTTCTTTCTTTCTTCCCTGACCCAGCTGTCTTTTAGTAGCAAGTTGTTCAGTTTCCATGTGTGTGTAGGTTTTTTGCTATTTCTGTTGTTACTGAGGTCCAGCTTTATTCCATGGTGATCAGACAGGATACAAGGGATTATTTCAATCTTCCTGTATTTGTTGAGGATTGCTTTGTGACCAACTATGTGGTCTATTTTGGAGAAGGTTCCATGAGGTGCTGAGAAGAAGGTGAATTCTTTTGTGTTTGGGTGTAAGGTTCTGTAAATGTCTGTTAGGTCCATTTGATTCATGACCTCTGTTAGAGATATTGTTTCTTTGTTTAATTTCTGTTTTATTGACCTGTCCTTTGTTGAGAGTGGGGTGTTGAAGTCTCCCACTATTAGTGTGCGGGGATCTATATGTGGTTTAAGTTTTATCAATGTTTCTTTAACAAATGTGGGTGCCCTTGTATTTGGGGCATAGATGTTCAGGATTGTGATGTCTTCTTGGTGGAATTTTCCCTTGATGAGTATGAAGTGTCCTTCCCCATCTCTTTTGATTAATTTTGGTTGAAAGACTATTTTATCAGATATTAGAATGGCTACTCCTGCTTGCTTCTTGTGTCCATTTGCTTGAAAAGCCGTCTTCCATCCCTTTACCCTCAGGTAATGTCTATCTTTGTGACTTAGGTGTGTTTCTTGTATACAACAGATTGCTGGGTTTTGTTTACGCATCCATTCTGTTAGTCTGTGTGTTTTTATTGGAGAATTAAGTCCATTGATATTGAGAGAGAGTAATGACCAGTGGCTGTTAGATCCTTTGAATTTGATGTTGGCTATGGTCATACGGTTGTGTGCTTGGTTGCTTTTTGTTTTACTGTAGTGGGGTTATTTATTTCCTGTGTTTTCTTGAATGTAGCTAGCTTTCTTGGGTTGTATTTTCCCTTCCAGTGTCTTTTGTAATGCTGGATTTGTTTGTAGGTATTGTTGAAATTTGTTTTTGTCATTGAATATCTTGTTTTCTCCATCTATGAGGACTGAGAGTTTTGCAGGGTATAGTAGCCTGGGCTGACATCTGTGTTCTCTTAGGGTCTGCATGATATCCGTCCAGGCCCTTCTGGCTTTCATAGTTGAAAAGTCAGGTGTGATTCTAATGGGTTTGCCATTATATGTTACTTGGCCTTTTTCTCTTGCAGCTTTTAGTATTTTTTCTTTGTTCTGTATACTTACAGTTTTGATTATTATGTGGCGGGAGGATTTTCTTTTCTGGTCTAATTTATTGGGTGTTCTATAGGCCTCTTGTTTTCTTATTGGCCTCTCCTTTAAGTTGGGGAAATTTTCTTCAATGATTTTGTTGAAAATATTTTCTGGGTCTTGGTGTAGGGAATCTTCTTTTTCCTCTATTCCTATTATTCTTAGGTTTTGTCTTTTTATGTTGTCTTGAATTTCTTGGATGGTCTGTGTCAGGAATTTTTTAGATTTATCATTTTCTTTGACAGATACATCTATTTCTTCCTTTGTATCTTCCACACCTGAGATTCTTTCTTCCATTTCTTGTAGCCTATTGGTTATGCTAACCTCTGTAGTTCCTGCTTTCTTCCCTAAGTTCTTTCTCTCCACAATTTCTTCCATTTGTGGTTTTTTTTTAATTTTTCCAATTCTATCTTCAGGTCTTGAGCAATTTTGTTGGTTTCCTTCCCCTGTCTGACTGTATTTTCATGTTTTTCCATCAATTCCTTCAGCTGTTTGTTTGAACAATCCACTGTTTGTTTTATTTCATTCAGTGATTTAAGCATTTCCTCTCTAAAGGCCACATACTTTTTGGCTTCAGCTTCTTCTATTTCTTTTCGTATTTTATTTGTTTCCTCTGTTATCATCTTCTTGAGCATAGATGTTAGGTCGTCTCCTTGAATTTCATTTATGCTGGGTTGTCTAGGGCTATTTGCCCCTGGGTAACTGGGTTCTGGAGATGCCATAATACTCTGGCTTTTGTTGGTTGAACTTTTACGCTGTCCTCTACCCATTGGGCTATCTTAGTTGTTTGAATTTAGTTTCTGGTTGTTCCTGGACTCTTGTAGTGGAGAGAATCCCTTTGGCAGGAAGATGTTTTTTCCTGAAGGAAGCCTTCCCATCTTTTTGGGTATAGTCCCTGGATGTCTGGTGTTTTTCAGGAGTTGCTACAGCTCACCTCAGGCCTAGAGACCTGGGTGGTAACTGTGGTCCTGATTAGTCAAGAGGGCTCTCCTCTCACTGGGAGAAGTCCTGGGGGCAGCTGCCCTCCTTCTGGGTTTCTTGCTGTAAATTTAGTGATCAGCTGCGGTAATCTGTGTACTGGTGTCTTGGGGCACTCAGTTCTGTCTGTTTGAAATCTGCAGTCTGCTAGACTTTCCCTAGGTGACCCCAGCAGCACGGTTTCTTCCTTCTCTGTGGGGTCCTCTCCGGACAGGGGTTCCCAGTCCCTGTTGTACTGGGGTGCACAGCTTGTCTGTACCGCTGAGCTGAGCGCAAAGCTCTCTGCGTGCGGCAGGAGCTCGGCTGTGATGGCGGAGGGGACCTTCTGGGGAGAGACTGGGTGACCTGTGATCAGACCCACAACCCTGCTTCCCCGTGGGGTCCCCCCGTGACTGGGACTCCCAGTCTCAGGTACACGGATCAGCCTGGGAAAGTGGCTGGGACCCGCTCGCTTGCGGCTCCAGCCCGGAGACCCAAAGCCTGCGTTACCCGGGATTTCTTCTGGGTTCTGGCTGGGTATCCGTGAGTGGACCCGACCGATTCCCACGCCATGGGAGCCTCCCCTCACCTGGGAAACACGATCGATGTAGTTTCAGGACCCCGAGTTCAGTCTCCTGGTCTCTGCACAGAAAGTGCTGTCCTGCTCCTCAGACGCGCTGTTTTCCCGGCGCCGCCATCTTGGCTCCCCTCCGGCAAGTCTCTTGTCTCAGCCTGTGAGTGCTGAAAGCACAGGCACCACCAACACACTCAGCTTGCTTTCTAAATCACATAATATGAAAGCTGCCATATAAACTTTCCAATGTTTTCAAACATCGCAATAACCTAGTTCTAGACCTTTCCTCATAGTTGTAAGCTGGGGGTGAAACCCAAGATGTTGTCTGAGTTAAACATGTAGTCCCAATGATCTTAAGCCACAAGGCAACTCCCTTACACCAAACAGCTTTTTTTAGGAAGGCTGAGCTGTCAGAGGCAGTCGTGTCAGCAGGATATGCTGTATGGGGTCCTTTTGTGCTGATCAGCATACAAGTATTGATTTCACAGGTCTTGTCCAGTTGGTAAGACAGACACTCATTATTTTTATTTCTTGCCAGATCTAGAGACTGTTATTCTGAGACTCTGCTCACAGGCCTCACTGCTCTGGTTTCAATGAGAGTCCTCTGAGTGCCAATGTGTTGAAGGTTTAGGCGTTAGAGTACAAGTGGCAGAACCTTTAGGAGATGGAGCCTAGTGGGAAGCAGCAGGTCATTTGGGGACATGTCCTTGAAGGGAATTATGGGATGTTGCCCCCCCGCCTTTGCTTCTGGGCCAAGTGAACAGCTCACCCCATCATGGGCTCCTTCCACAATGGTTATTTTTCTCATTGCTGGGACAATATACCTGACAAAGCCAACACAGGAAAGAAGAGGGCTTATTTTGGCTCATGGTTAGAATATAACAGTCTGTTTTGACAGCAGTGGGGAAGGAGTGTGAGGCAGTGCATCCCAAGACAGAAAACAGAAAAACATAAATGAGGGTGTTCAACTCATTCCACTCTCTTTTTTCCTTTCAATTTGGTCCAAGACCCCAGCTCATGGGAATGTGCAGCCCATACTCAGTATGACTCTTCTTCCCATTATTAGTCTGGAAAACTTTACTGATTAACCCAGAGGTGTGTCTCAAGGAAAGTTTGGCTTTTGGTCACAAGCTGGAGATTGCCTCTCTGCAGTAGCTTCCAATGACCTTGTTCTCTCTTTTCTTTCTCATTCATATAGCTCAGGCTAGCCTTAAATTGTCAGTGTAGCCAAGGATGACCTTGAACTTCTTATCTTTGTGCTTTGTGTTGTGATTATAGCCATGAGCCATGTACAGTTTTATGCTGTACTGAAGATCAAATTCATGGCTTCCTGCATGCTAGAACAAGCACTACTAACTGAACTCAAATTTATTCTTTCCAATAGAATCTTCCTGAAAGTTATTGTTGCCAAAGCCAAAGCCATACCCTCTCTCTCTCTCTCTCTCTCTCTCTCTCTCTCTCTCTCTCTCTCTCTCTCTTTTAAATAGGATATCACTATGTAGACCAGGCTGGGCTCAAACTTGTGATCCTCCTGTCTCCATCTCCTGTTCTAGAACTATCTGAGGGTACCACACCTGCTTCCTCCCCTTCAGTTGGTTTTTTTTTTTGGAAATAAAAGTTTCAACACATTTATGTGTTCCTGAAAACTTACTTGGTGATAACAAACTAATCTTGGGATTTGTTTTGGCCATTTATCTAAGTAAGTCATGTCAATACTTTGGCAAAGTGACTTATTTATGCTTCCTGAGTTCCTGAGTTTATTCCTCTAAAGGGACCTTAACTAGAAGACATGGTTCTCTGAGGTAGGAAGTGTAGGGCTGAAACACCACTGAGGTTTGGTGCATTCCCTCTCTGACTGCATTTTCTCCACCTTTACCCTCCCAGTGCCAGGGTTCATATGCTCCTCAGAAAGTGCCAGAGTTCAGCTGTAAGCTGGAGGGTCCCATCTTCTTTTGCTTCAGTGGCTTCTTGATCAGCAAGGACTGGGTTTGCAAGGACCATTAACCAGGACCAACTGGTTGTAAGTGACAGAAACTGAGATCATTCTGACCTGGACAGTATGGAGGAGATTTCTAGCTGAGTCTGCAGTTGACAAAGATTGGTATTGAACCCTAAAAGAACCCTTTGACCCTAATTAGCCAGGAGAAGTAAAGGGGTCTGGGCTCCCTCTCCTCAATAACCTTTTCTCTTTCTTACTTAAGGTTAGGGGTTGGCAGAAGGGAAGTAGAGGCTTGAACACCCCAAATTAAAGTAGAGTTTTAAAAAAGAACACCACCTGTGGTTTTCTACTAAAGGCCTCTGGACCTGCTTTTGTTGCCTGGTGGGCAGAATGCTGAGATTGGCATGTCTAGGTTATGCCAATCTATGCAGCCTAATCATAGGTCTGTGACCTGAGGAGGGGACTCAGGGATTTCTTCTGGAAAGATTCAGGACCAAGAGCCCTTGGAATAAGAGGAGAGTGGGGTAAAGCGTAGTTTGGAGAACTTTTTCTGAGATGGCAAAGCCACAGTTAGTGTGAAACTCAGGAATTTTAGAGATTGAGCCTTTCACATCTTAAAGCTAACCTCTTGAGCCCACCCAGCCACACACCTCTGTTTCAAGCTTCTTGCTCAATGCTTAGTTATGCAGAAATAGAAGGAACCATAGCCCATACCTTTCCACTTCTGGGTCTTCCACATTCTATGATAAGGACCATGCTGAGACCCTACTTGGTCCTGCTATTTTTCATCATCTCCATCCTTTAAGGTCCAGGATGGGTGCTGCCTCCTCTCTGAATCACTCCTGGATCCCCACCCAGCAGGGATGGCAGACTCTAACACTGGTGGTGTCCTCAATTGGCTCAGAGGAAAGAACTTTCCAGCAATGAGACTCATCCAGATAGGAGGGAGAGGTTGTGAGCACTCCATCCTGGAGGCCAAAGATCAATAGCCCATTTGGGGGATTGTAGGAAGGGTAGGACCTCTTAGGATTATATACTAGATTCTAAGATGGTGGCAACAAATGACCACAAACATGGAGTCAGACCACAGAAATGAGTTCTGCTGGGTTCTGGAGGTCAGAGTTCTGAGGGAGACTCCAGCTGGCAATATTCTTGGCTTGTAGATGAATTGCTACAGCATTCTGCTGTTTTCATATGGCATTCTCTTTGTCTTGATGTCCTGCCTCTAAGAAGGCACTTGGCTGTGGAGTTAAGTCCACCCAACATCCAGGATGACTTTTTGGGATTTTTAGCCAATTGATTACACTTGCTAAGACATAAAGGTTTACAGGAAGACACAATGTAGGGTTGTGTGAAAAGTAAATTGAACACAAGCAAAGTGGCTACAGAGAAGTCTAGCCAGACAGTATGACTAGAAAATGAGACCTGGCCTAAATATTTCTGCCAAAAGCCAGCAGAGATCACTCAAACATTGTGCTAAACAAGGCTCCAGCAATGAGGGCACACCTAGCTAGTAAGAGGTTTTTCAAGTTCCAAGTTGGGAGGTGAGAAAGGGTGGGCAAGAAGGAGACTAAAGACAAAGATGTTTCTGTCCTCCCTTCTCTCCTCTCTCTTTCCTTCTTTTTAAAAATGTGTTTTGAGATAGGTCTCAGGAAGCCCAAGTGTAGCTGAGAACAACTTTGTACTTTTAATCTTCCTAAGGCAGAGGCAGGAGGATCATAAGTTTGAGGCTTGTTTGGGCTACATAAGGAGATCTTTTCTGAAACAAACAAACAAACAATACTGGGAGCACACTATCACAAATTGTATTATCTTTGTAACAGACAAAGACCACTACAGAAACCCACAACTAATTAAAATAAAGACTCGTGGAACTCAGTACCAGTGGATACATCTACAAAACACTTCCACATCTAAGGCTCAGGGAAAGTTACAGACGAGGGAACAAATATTATAAGAGCCAGAAGATCAGGGACTTTACTGTGATATTGTATCTACTAGTAACATCAGAAGCTATACCCATAAAGTCTTACATGACCAAACATGACCCAAAGGACAAATCCAGTGAACATACTAAACAGGATGGGGAAGAGCCCAGGAGGCCTAAACCCTACATTCAGAACTATAAGCAACTGAGGAGAGCTGGGGGTGGAAGAGGTGGTTTTCCCCAGGGAAGAGCACACTGCTTGGTTGTCCAGTGTTAAATGGTCAACCCTGAAAACATACAGTCAAGTAACATTATATGGACTGAACAGATTATATTTAGGAATATGTAGGTTTATACATATATGCATACAATAACATTTAGGAAAAAAGAGTCTATAAATTGAAGGAAAATGGGGAGGGACACATGGGAGGGTTGGAGGCAGGAAAGGAAAGGGAGAAATGTTGTAGTTAAATTATAATCTCAAATAAAAAACCAGTTATAACTCAGACTAGGGCCTGAGGATAGTTCAATAGGTAAACACCTAAGGGCATGAAGCCGTGGATTCCAACCCCAGATTAAGCAAAACCTGGCATGGAAGTACATGTCTGTAATCGCACTACTCTGGAGACAGGGGCAGGAGAATTAGGAGCTCAAGGCCATCCTCAGTATCAAGAGGCTGTGAAAAAGCAATATTTCAAGTTAATTATTATTATGAGCCATGATCTAGGTAAAAACTAAGGTAAAGGAGGAGTCCAGGCTGTAAAGGACCTGTATTGAAATTCTGGGTCCCAGGAGCTGAGGATGTAGTTGAGAAGATAGAGGGCTGTCTAGGAAGTGTGAAGGTCTGGGTTCAACCCTTGGTACCACATAAAGAAGGTATGGTATGAGCCAATCCTGGGAAGATAGAGGCAGAACGATCAGGAAGTCAAGGTCAAGGTCTGCCTACAAAGTAAATTTCAAGGCTGGGTTACATGAGATCCTTTCTAAAACACACACACACACACACACACACACACACACACACACACATGTGCACACATGCATTCACAAAGGAATGCATGCACAAATGAACACTCTTTGCACACACAATTCTGTGTGTCTATCCTACTGTCCTACTGTCCCAAGTGCCATCTGCAAGGAAAGGAATCTTTTCATCATCTTGGGCAGACAGTCACATTCATCAGATGAATTGCGTTCATGTTATTCAGCCCGTTTCATTAGGGGAGCGTTAGAGTTAGAATGAGGGTTAGGGTTACCAATAGGGTTAGAATTAGGGTTCACGTTTGGATTTGGTTGCCTAAGCATTTGCAAGCAAGTCAATATATGGTGGCTTAGCACAAACAATAAATTACTTTATAACTAAATGAAATACACTTGCTTCAGGGGTTTTTGTAACCTGCGAATTTAGCTAATTAGAGGAATTGTTGAGCAATTCTTATTTGGAAGCGTAGTCTAGAATACAGTACATTTACCTCTCCCTAAACTTGTTCAAGGCATTGACTACATGGCATCTTTGCAGAGAAACAGTGAAGTATTTAACTAAACCTGATGACACTTTCCAAACATTTGTTTAAAAAATATTCATACATCAATAAGCTTGTTAGCATTAGAAGAGTTATACAAACATTTCTATGTAAAAGCACAGTGAGAAAATAAAATAATAATAATAAAAAGCACAGTGAATGCTACTGTCCTTCTGCCTAAGCTTGTCAAAGCAATTAAGCAAATTGCCTCTTTTTGAGAAAATAAACTCCTTGATACCAAACCCACAAGAAGATACCTAACATTTCTCTAAGGTGTTTTCATACATCTATTAACTTGTCAGTATTGGCACACTTGTAGATACACTCATTTGTATAAACACATGGAATCATGTGGTACTGTTACTTCTGCCTATGCTTCTTCCAGCAATTGACCACGTGGACATTTTACAGAAAGCAAAGAATGCCTTTGTAACAAAAGCTTAATACACGTACCAAAATTTCCTCATGGTGTTTGAATCATAATGAATACATCAGTGAATGTATCGAGCAGGTGTGAAATCACTCCCGTGTGAAAGCACAGCAAATACAGCCTGTTTCATTAGGGTAGAGTTAGCTGGAGAATTTGGGTAAGGGTTAGGTTTGTTCTACGGTTACGGTCAAGATTAAAGTTCAAATTTGCCTTTGCAAGAAATTAATTGTAAAGAGGCTTTGCACAAACAATAAATTGCATTTAAATTGGAATTCTACTTAGCCCAAAAATACTGCTCTGTGCTCCCCTCTACTTATCTTGGAAACACTACTCTGTGTTCATCTCTACTCAGCTTGGAAACATGGCTCTGTGCTCCTCTCCATTCATCTCAGAAATGCTTCTCTATGGTTTTCGTCACTCAGATTACAAACACTGCACTGTGCTCTCCACTTAGCTCGAAAACATTGCTCTGTGCTCTTCTGTGCTTAGCTCGGAAAGGCTGCTCTGTGCTTTTGTTCACTCAGCTCGGGATCACTGCTCTGTGTTCTTCTCTACTTAGCTCAGAATCATTGTTCTGTGCTCTTCTCCAAGTAGCTCCTTAACACCGCTCTGTGCTTCTCTCTACTTAGCTGGGAAACACTGCTCTGTGCCTTTGTGCACTCAGCTTGGAAACGGTGCTCTTCTCCACTCAGCTTGGAAACACTGCTCTGTGCTCTTCTGCACTCAGCTCAGATATGCTACTCTGTTCTCTTGTGCACTTAGCTCAGAAACACTGCTCTGTGCTCATGTTCATTCAGCTCAGAAACACGGCTCTGTGCACTAGAGAGAAACTTAGAGCATTAGGCACAATGGTCCTAGGAGCTGAGAGAAGGGACTATCGGGCCTAGTTCTCAGCCAAAGCTTGCTGTGCTCTTCTCTACTTAGTTCAGTAACACTGCTCTGTGCTCCTCTCTACTTATCTCAGTATCACTGTTCTGGGCTCTTTACAAGTTCAACAGGTCATGCTGCTCTGTGCTCTTCTCTACTTAGCCGGGCAACACATCTCTGTGCTCAACTCTACTTAGATCAGAAACACTGCTTTGTGCTCTAAGCTACTTAGTCTCATAACACTGCTCTGTACTCATGTGTACTTAGCTCAGTAACACTGCTCTGTGATCTTCTCTACTCACCCAGGAAACACTGCTATGTACTCTTTTTCTACTTAGCTCTGTAACAATGCACTGTTCTCTACCCTACTTAACCAGGAAACGAAGCTTTGTGCTCTTCTCTACTTAGCCCAGCAATACTGCTCTGTACACATGTATTCTTAGTTCGATAACATTTCTCTGTGTTCTTTTGTACTCAGCCAGGTAACACTTCTCTGTTCTCTTCTCTACTTAGATCTGAAACTCTGCTCTGTACTCTTCTCCATGTAGCCAGGAAACATTGCTCTGTGCTCTCCTCTACTTGACCCTGTAAAATGGCTCTATGCTCTTCTTTACTTTGCAAGGTAATACAGCTCTATTCTCTTCTCTATTTAGCCAGGGAACATTGATCTGTACCCTTCTCTGCTTAGCTCTGCAACATTGTCCTGTGATCTTCTCTACTTCTCCAGGTAACACTGCTTGGTGCTTTTCTGTACTTAGCCTGGTTACAATGCACACTGCTCTACTCTACTCTACTTAATCAGGAAATAAAGCTCTGTGCTCTTCTCTACTTAGCTTGGAAACACTTCTTTGTGCTCTTCTCAGTCGGGTAATACTGCTCTGTACTCATGTGTACTTAGCTCAATGACAATGCTCTGTGTTCTTCTCTGCTTAGACAGGAAACACTGCTCTGTGCTCTTCTTTACTTAGACAGGAAACACTGTTCTATGCTCTTCTTTACTTAGCCTGGTAACACTCCTTAGTGCTGTTTTCTGCTTAGCCAGGAAAGACGGCTCTATGCTTTTCTTTACTTAGCTCAGTAACATTACTCATCTCTGCTTAGCCTCTTAACATTGCTCTGTGCTCATCTCTACTTAGCCTGGTAACAGTGCTCTGTTCTCATCTCCACTTAGCCCAGTAACCCTGCTCTGTGCTATTCTCTACATTTCTCAACAACACAGTTCTGTGCTCTTTACAAGTTATCCAGGAACCACTGCTCTGTGTTTGTCTATACTTAGCTCTGTAACACTGCTCTGTGCTCTTCTCTCCATAGCCAGAACATTACTCTATCTTCTTCTCTGCTTAGCTTGGTAACACTGCTCCGTGCTCTTCTCCACTTAGCCAGGAGACACTGCTTTGTTCTCTTCTCTGCTTATAGGAAACATTGCTCTGTGATCTTCTATACTTAGCTCAGAAACACTTTTGTGTGCTCTTCACTATTTAGCCCGGTAGCATTGCTCTGGGCTCTTCTCTAATTAGCCAGAAAACACTGCTCTGTGTTCTTCTCTGCTTAGCCTGGTAACATTGCACTCTGCTTTTCTCCACTTAATCAGGAAGCACTGCACCATGCTCTTCTCTACCAAGCAGAGAAATACTTCTTTGTGGTCTTCATACCTTAGCTAGGTTAACTGCTCTGTGTTCATGCAGACATAGCTCGATAAACTGCTCTGTGCTCTTTTCTTCTTAGTCAGGAAACACTGCTCTCTGCTCCTCTCTAGTTAGCTTGGTAATACTTTTCTGTGATCTTCCTTACTTAGCCAGGAAATACTACTCTGTGCTCCTCTCTACTTAGCCAAGAAACATTGCTCTGTACTCTTCTCTACTTAGCTCGGAAACACTGCTGTGTGCTCTTCTTGACACAGCCCAGTAACATGCTCTGTTCATCTAGTCTTAGCTCAGCAACACTTCTCTGCTGAGCCAGAAACTGCTCTGTGTTGTTCTCTACTTAGCCCTGTATACATTTCTGTGCTCATCTCTGCTTAGCCCAGTAACACTGCCCTCTGTTCTTCACTAGTGCACTCTGCTTGTCTCTACCTAACCAGGAAACACTGGACTCTGCTCTTCTCTACTGAGCTCAGAAACACTGCTCTGTGCTCTTCACAACTTAGCCAGGAAAAACTGCTCTATGTTCATGTATACATAGCTTGGTAACACTACTTTGTACTCTTCTCTACTTAACTTGGTAACACTGTTCTATTTTCTGCTTAGCCTGGAAACACTGCTCTCTGCTCTTCTGTACTTAGCCCAGTAACAGTGCTCTGTGCTCTTCTCTACTTATCTTGGAAACATTGCTCTGTGCTTTTCTCCACTCAGCTTGGTAACACTGCTCTGCACTCTTCTCTACTTTGCCAGGAAACAGTGCTCTGTGCTCATCTCCACTTATCTCAGAAACACTCTCTGCTCTTTACTCTTTAGCCTAGTAACACTGCCTTGTGCTCTTCTCTACTTAGCCAGGAAACAAGATCTTTGCTGTTTTCTACTTAGCATGGTAACACTGTTCTGTGATCTTTTCTACTTAGATAGCAAACATTGCTCTGTGTTGTTCTCTGCTTAGCTTGGTAACAAAGCTCTGTGTTGTTCTCTGCTTAGCTCAGTAACAAAGCTCTGTGTTCTCCACTTAGCCAGGAAACATTGCTCTGTGCTCTTCTCTGCTTAGCTTGGTAGCAATGTTCTGTTATCTTTTCCACTTAGCCCAGTTACACAGCTCTGTGTTCATCTATACCTAGCTAGATAATACTGCTCTGTATTCCTCTTTATGTTGTCAGGAAACAGTGCTCTGTGCTCATGTCCACTTAGCTTGGAAACACTCTCTGCTCTTCAGTATTTAGCCCAGTAACACTGCTCTGTGCTCTTCTCTATTTAGTGTTGGTATAATATTTTTGTGGAATATACCCTTGTTCATTCTAATGCTTATTTCTCTACCCAACTGTTCGGTTTCAATCTGGACATTGCATTGTGATGCTTATTCTAAGCATCATCTGTCTCAAGTTTGTGTAAACTTGCCACCATTTGTTCTCTGTGTTGTCAATAAAACAACCAGCCATTGCTGTGCAATTGGGAGAATAGGGTGAGACATCCTGGTCTGGAGGGGAGGAGAAGGAAGCAAGTAATAAGAGGAGAGCAGAGATCAGCAGGGCAGGACTTGAAACCATGAGGATGGATGAACCAGACCTAAGATATGACCTAGGTCATAGTGTAATGGGTGAAATCTGAATAGTAGGAAACTATGCGGGCTTGGAGGTTTAGGATGGAGGAGCTATTGCCCAAAATTGTGCTCTCAGTTAATTAAATAAATCCTAGCTTGTGTGGTGATTTAGTATAGGTATATAGCTGGTTTAGGAATAACCATTGATTAACTAAAAGATAAATCAATAATACATATTAATAACCCACAACAAATGGCTCCTAAATAATCTAAGTATCCACATCCTTTAAATCATACTTTAACATAATTTGGTGGGGGGGAATAAGCTCCAAGTGATACAACCCAAACTTAAAACCTAAAAACACAATTAGTGTTTCTTTAAGAGAGACTCTTAAACAGGTCCAGGAGCAAAAGACAGCTTACTGTGGGCAGACCTGAGACTAAACAACAAAACTGGCTACCACTACAGTCTAACAGGAGGAGTACGCAAGCATGCCTTCCTTATATTGTGGCTGGCTCACAGCAACAAAGCAGCCATGGCTGGAAAAAAAAAGAAACTGGAGGCAGACAGACCTTTAGACAGAACTTGGCTTAAAACTGCATCTAAAAAAATGCCATAGATAAAATTGGTTTACAGTTTAGTTTCATCCTGAATGTCTCACACAATTTCAGAACTGTTTAATGCTTGTGAGAAATTATATGTTTGCAGAGCAAAAGGACTGGAAACTAGAGACTCTGGATCAAACCTGACAAAATCCATCCTTCCAGCATACTGAGACTTTGACATATCTATTCTAGAATCTTGCATGTCCCAGCACTCTGCTTGTTCCTGCCTCATCTGCTTCAATTGCTGTTTCTCATCAAACATTGCTCCCAAGAGAGCTTCAAAGAAAGCTACTAACTTCAATTAGTCCAGCAGTTTAGACTGTTCCAAATAGGACTTGTAGTAAGCCTGAAATTTCTGAACATTCAAAGACTGGACCACAAATGTTATTGCTTGTTTAATTAACCATTTTCTCCCCAGTTTTCTCTGGGCCCCCTAACAGGATTTCTATGTGCTCAAAATGTCAGCTAGAAAAATTAATGAGAACAATGTCCAATTTTCCTTAAGGGGCTTGGATAGGTTTTTTTATTGTTTTCTGTGCCTATGAATGTTTATTGTCATTGGGGGATGGTTATAAATAATTAACGGTCTTATTCAGAGAGAAAACATGGTTAGACTCAGGGATTTCCCTCTTTTTTTTTAAAAAAAGATTTATTTATTTATTATGTATACAATTTTGTCTGCATATATACACCTGCATGCCAGAAAGAAGACACCGGGTCTTATAGTCAGTTTGAGCCACCAAGTGGTTGCTGGGAATTGAACTCATGACCTCTGGAAGAGCAGCCAGTGATCTTAACCTCTGAGCCATCTCTCCAGCTAGAATTTTCCCCTGTCCTTTTTCTTTTCTCTATCTTTCTTTTTTATATAAGGAGAAATGGGTAGAAAAGAAAAAAAGGGGAATACAGGGATATCTTATAGAAAAAAATAAGATAAAAAGTAGATTATTGAATCTAGTCAACTTAAGGTTTTATTTCTTATTTTCAAATAAGGTTAATTTTAACTCTGGTATAGGATTTTATATATTGATGCAAAAATAAGTCTATTTTTAATACATTGGTAAATTTTAGTATATTGATACAAATTCAAGGTTACTTCCAATACTTTTAAACTGCTATTACAAACTGTTTAGGGTATTAGGTAATGCAAGTTAAATCAACTCATAGTCATGTCAGACACTAGTCTAATATATTTCTGGAGTATATATCCTAGGTTTAAAAGATAGATATGATTTTGTAGACATCAATTACATAAAGATAGG
Organism: Meriones unguiculatus; assembly: GCF_030254825.1. Taxonomy (NCBI): domain Eukaryota; kingdom Metazoa; phylum Chordata; class Mammalia; order Rodentia; family Muridae; genus Meriones; species Meriones unguiculatus. The sequence continues at coordinate 26,867,402 of NC_083363.1, read as the reverse complement.
TAGTCTTCAAAAACTTCAGAGACCTACAGAATATGGCATTTTAAAATGTCTTTATTATTTTAAAGATTCTTTGACCGTGAGATAGGTCATCTTCTGGCAGCATCCCACTACCTCAAAGAAAGTGATGAGCATCGAAGAACCTCCATATGGAGATCACTTCAAGTGTGGCAAATGAGCCAACTGGGCAAAAAAAAAAAAAAAGCCCTCATTTCATGACAGATAGAATTGTGCCAAAAATGGGCAAGCGTAAATGCAGGATAAGTCAACTGCTGAACTCTGCCAAGACAGGGTAAGCAAGTCCTAAATAGTTCCTGCTTCACATATATGTCTGCCAAATATACTGAGCCAGAAGGCTAGATGATGCTCCAATGTTATAGTTATGGGTGACTGTTCAGGCAGCAGCCTGTCTCTGTCAATTTTTTTTGGAAGCTGCTAGCATGCACTTCCTATTCACTCCAGTAATTTTATTCCTTCTCAAGTTTCTGGTGGAGTTGAAGACCAAATAGTTACAGTTCCACAATTAAGCTTAAGTTGTTTAGAATTTAAGAAAATGTTTTCATATAGTTAATATCAATAAGGATAAAAGTTAATTTAGGTATAGAACTCCAAACTTGTCAAGATAGGATAGATAATCAAATACTTTCTCCTAAGTTGCCAAATGCACGTGAGCTAGACATTGGACATGTAAATCTTACCTAATAGTTTTCATAACTTTTTAAATTATTATTGTATTGAAAGAAAAGGAGCCTTTTATTGGACTTGAAGGGGGAAACGTTGGAATAATGTTCTTGTGAAATGTACACAATTTACCCTTGTTCATTCAAATGTTGATTTCTCTACCCCACTATCTGGTTTCAATCTAGAGATTGTATTGTGATGTTTATTCTAAGCATCACCTGTCTCAAGTTTGTGTAAACATGCCACCATTTGTTCTCTATATTGTCAATAAAACAACCAGCCAAAGTGCTGAGCAATGGAGAAAATAGGGTGGGACATCCTGGTCTGGAGGGGAGGAGAAGGAAGCAAGTGGGAGGAGAGGAGAGCAGAGATTGGCAGGAGAGGATTTCAAACCACTAGGAGAGATGAACCGGACCTGAGTTATGACTAAAAGCAAGTATAATGGGTAAAATCTGAATGGGAGGAAACTTTGCGGGCTTGGAGGTTTAGGATGGAGTAACTATTGCCCAAAATTGTGCTTTCAGTTAATAAAGCCTAGTCTCTGTGTGGTGACTTGGGTATACAGCTGGTTTAGGAATAACTAGCCATAAATAAAAGATATACCAAAACTTTGACCTCCGGCAACAGTTTTGAAAGTGCATTCATGTTTAGTTATACAATAGTGCACTGACATGTTCATAGATGTATGAAAACACCTTAGAGAAAAGTTAGGTTCTTGTAGTTTATTTTTTCTCTCAAAGATGCCACTTGGTTAACTGCTTTAATAAGCTTAGGCACAAGTAAACGTACTGTAGCATGCACTGTGCTTTTACATAGAAATGTTTTTACCACTCTCCTAATGCTAACAAGGTTATTGATAAATGATTATTTATTAAAAAATGTTTGGAGAGTGCAATCATGTTTAGTTATAAAAGTGTTCACTGTTTCTCTGCAAAGATGCCATGTGGTCAATGGCTGAGCAGGTTTAGGAAGAGGTCAATGTACTATATTCCAGACTTTGCTTAAAAATAAGAATGTTTCAACAATTCATCTGAAAAACCAAGTTTTATGGATGTACGAAAACTCCTGTAGCAGCAAGTGTATTTCATGTTGTTATAAATGAGCAATATGAGTGTGCTAAGCCACCATATGCTGAATTGCTTGCACTCTAACCCTAACCTTAACCCTAACTCTAAAGCTTACCCTAACAATCCTAACCTCAATTCTAACATTAACATTAACCCTGTAACGCTAATGCTACACCTAGCTCTCTAAATCTAACCCTCTAACCCTTTGCTTAACCCTAACCTTATCCCTAACCTTAACCCTAATCTTAACATTAACCCAAACCCTAATCCTAACCCAACAGTAACCCTAACCCTCCACCATAACCATAACCATAACCCTAAACCTAACCCTTACCCTAACCCTTAACAATCCTAACCCTAACCTTAACCTTAATCCTAATTCTAAACCTAAATCCCAACCCTAACCCTAACCTAACCCTAACACCATCTCTAACACTCACCCTAACTTTTACACTCACCCTAACCCTAACTCTAACCTTAATCTTAACCCAAAACTTAACCCTAATCCTTACAATAACCCTAATTGCTAACCTTAAAATTCATTCTAATTTTAACATGACCCTAATGAAATGGGCTGTATTCACTCTGCTTCCACACAGTAATGTTTTCAAACATGCAAGACATCTAACAAGTTCACTAATGTATCCTGACTCCATAAAGAAATGTTTTGTGTGCATACTGAGTTTTGGTTCAAAGGCATTCTTTGCTTTCTGCAAAGATTAAATGTGATTCATTGCTAGAAAACCCTAGGCAGAAATAACAATACCATGAGCTTGCACATATGATTGTTTCTACAAGTGATTAAACAAATGTTTTTAAAGTGCATTCCTGTTATACAGTAGAGCACTTATATGTTCACAGATATATGAAAGCACATTAAAGAAAACTTAGGTATCTTCTTGGAGTTTGTAATTTCTCACAAAGATGTCATTTGTTAACTGCATTAACAAGCTTCAGCAGTAGTTACCTTACTGTAACAATCACTGTGCTTTTCCATAGAAATGTTTGTACAACTCTCCTAATGCTACCAAGGTTATTCATACACGAACATGTATTCAACACAGTTTGGAAAGTGCAACCATGATTACTCTTAAAAGTGTTCACTATTTCCCTGCAAAGAAGTCATTTGGTCAAGGGCTGAGCAAGTTTATGAAGAAGTCAATGAACTGTATTCAAGACTATGTTTCCAAATAAGAATGTTTCAATGATTCCTCTGATATACCAATTTTGCAGATGTACGAAAACTCCTGAAGCAAGTGTATTTCATATTGCTATAAATGAACTATTTGTGCTAAGCCACCATATGTTCAATTGCTTGCAAATGCTTGGGTAACAAAATGTGAACATGAGCCCTAACCCTAACCCTAACCCCAAACCAGCCATAACCGTAACCCTGACTCCAACACAAATCCTTACCCTAACCTTAACTCTGAACCTAACCCCAACCTCAACCCTAACACTAACCATAAACCTAACACTAACCTAACCCTAACCCCAACCTTAACCCTAACCCTAATCCCAACCAAAACCCTAACCCTATCCCTAACTCTAAACCTAACCTTAAACCTAAGCTAAATCTAACCCTAACACTATCTCTTTCCCTAACACTCACCCTAGCATTTAAACTTACCCTAACTCTAACCCTAACCTTAACACTAAACCTAAACCTAGCACTAATCCTGACACTCACCCTAACCCTAACACTATCTCTTTCCTTAACACCCTAACCTTTACACCAACCCTAACCTTATTGCTAACCCTAAGGCTCATTCTAATTCTAATGTGACCCAAATGAAATGGGCTGTATTCACTCTGCTTTCACACAAGCATGATTTCATACATTCAAGGCATCCAACAAGTTCACTGATGTATCCTGACTCCATAAAAAAGTGTTTTGTGTGCTTACTGAGTTTTGGTACAAAGGTGCTCTTTGCTTTCTGCAGAGATTCAGCATGATTCATTGCTAGAAAACCGTAGGCAGAAATAACAAAATGACTGTATTCCATGTGCTTGCACATACAATTGTTTGTACAAGTGATTAAACAAATGTTTGGAAAGTTCATTCATGTTTAGTTATACAATAGTGCACTGACGTGTTCATAGATGTATGAAAACACCTTAAAGAAAACTTAGTTATCTTCTTGGAGTTTATTGTTTCTGGCAAAGATGACATTTGGTTAACTGCTTTTACAAGCTTAGGCAGAAGTAAACATATTGTAGCATTCACTGTGTTTTCCCATAGAAATGTTTGTAAAACTTTCCTAATGCTAACAGAGTTATTGATGTATGAATATTTATTAAACAAATGTTTGAAAAGTGCAATAATGATTAGTTTTAAAAGTGTTCACTGTTTCCCTGCAAAGACACCATTTGGTCAATGGCTGAGCAAATTTAGGAAGAGGTCAATGTACTGTATTTTAGACTATGCTTCCAAATAAGAATGTTTAAACAATTCCTATAATAAACCATGTTTTTGCATGTACAAAAACTCCCAAAGCAAGTGTATTTTACATTGTTATAAATGAACTATTTGTTCGTGCTAAGCCATCATATGTTGAATTGCTTGCAAACTTAGGCAACCAAATGTGAATATGAACCTTAAACCTAACCCCAACCCTAACCCTGACCCTAACCCTTAAATCCTAATCCTAATCCAAAACCTAACCTTAACCTAACCCTAACCCCAACCCTTACCCTAACCCTAACCCTAACCGAACCCTAACCCTAATTGTAACCCTAACCCCAACCACAACCCTCACCCTAACTCCAACCCTAATCATAACCCTAACCTAACCCTAACCCCAAAATAACCCTAACCCTAATACCAACCCTAAACATAACCCTAACCCTGACCCCAATCCTAATTCCAACCCTAAACCTAAACCTAACTCTAATCCTATAGCTAACCATAACCCTCATTCTAATGTGACCTGAATAAAATGGGCTGCATTCACTCTGCTTTCACACAGAGATTTCATACATGCAGGACATATAACAAGTTCACTGATGTATCCAGACACCATCTAGAAATGTTTTGTGTGCATACTGAGCTTTGGTACAAAGGTGTTCTTTGCTTTCTGCAAAGATTCAACATGATTTGCCAGAGCTTGCCGACAGAGTAGAACAGTTTTTGAGTGGGCAGTGAGGATTGAAAGAAAAATTAATAAACCAACACACTATACATGGGATCTGTTTGAGATGGTAGCAAGTAGAACTGTCACACACTGGTCTATTCCGATAATGCCTTTTTATAGAGAAAACACCTTGATACATGAAGAAGTCAAACTTGTTTACTACCTGTCTGTGTGATCCTCACACAAACAAAAGGAAGTGAACTTGGCAAAAACATCCTGCCTATCACTTCCTCCAGGTGAAGGCCAGGGTGGAAACATGTTTTTCATTGAGAGCTCAATAACTAAGCAGCATGACAAACAAGCAGCACTCCACAGTGATTCATTGCTAGAAAACCGTAGGCAGAAGTAACAATACCCCCATATTTCATGTTGCTTGCACATACGATCGTCTCTACAAGTGATTAAATAAATGTTTGGAAAATGCATTCATGTTTAGTTATACAATAGTGCACTGACATGTTCATAGATGTATGAAAACACCTTAGAGAAAAGTTAGATATCTACTTGGAGTTTATTGTTTCTTGCAAAGAAGCCATTTGGTTAATTGATTTAACAAGATTTGGCAGAAGTAAATGCACTATAGCATTCACTGTGCTTTTCCATAGAAATGTTTGAGCAACTCTCCTAATGCTAACAAGGTTATTGATGTCTGAATATTTATTTAACAAATGTTTGGAAAGTGCAATCATGTTTAGTTATAAAAGTGTTCAGTGTTTCTCTGCAAAGACACAATATGGTCAATGACTGAGCAAGTTTAGGAAGAGGTCAATGTAGTGTATTCTAGTCTACGCTTCCAAATAAGAATATTGTGGAGGGCGGGGCAAGATGGCGGCGCCAGGAGGACTCTCATTCTGAGAAGCAGGAGCAGGATCAGCACAGTGACCAGCAATCACAACTCGTGGCCATAAAACACAGTCATTGTGTTTCCCAGGTGAGAGGATACCCCACGGTGGGGGATTCAATCAGCTTTTAACTCACCCGGCTAAACCGCAGAAGAGATCCCGGTTCCGCCAGCCGCTTGGCTACTGGCCACCAGCCCCAGACCCAGCCAAGAGCCACAAGCCAGTGTCTCTGGTCATGGTCCCAGACTGAACCATGTGCACCACACTATCAGAGACTGGAATTTTCAGTCGAGAGATAACCCCACGGTACAGGAAACGATTGGGACAGACCTTAGGTCACCCAGATATCCCCTGGAAAAGACTCGGGTTCCACGGGCGCCCCAGGAGCCAGCCCGGATCCAGAGCCGGGGACCCAGGCTCCCGCACAGAGCCCTGCCTGCCTGCGCGCCTGATTCGCTGCCTGAGATAGAACTGTGGGCACCAGGGCACCAGTGAATGAGTTTCACTGTCGGGTGCAAACACACAGGGAGGGAAACGGCTGGTCTGATCTCAGAGCACTCAGCCGACACCCCCACCCCGAAAAGGTCTGAGGAAAATTACCCAGTTTAGGCAGACACCCAGGCTCCCAAAGGCTGGGAAGGCAGACACAGGCAGTTTCTGTGCACCAGACAGCTGGCGGAGTCTGAGCCGCCATCATGCAGCTGTGCTCCAGACACAGGCAGTTTCTGCGGCCAGCCAGCTGGCAGAGACTGAGCAGTGCGTACCAGGGCAACAAAAAGAGTCTGGGAGTCCCTGTCTCCAGAAAATCCACAAGGAAGGAAGGAAACTGTACTGATTTAAATCACCCAATCCTTCCCTGGAAAAAGACTAGCAAAGACCGGCGGGGCCGAGCCACCATCACTCAGCTGTGCTCCAGACACAGGCACAAACAGTGGCTGCGTGCCAGATGTCCAACTGGGTCACAGCAGCTGATCATTAAATTTACAGCAAGAAACCCAGAAACAGGGCAGCTGTCCTCAGGACTTCCCTGGGTGAGAGGAGAACCCTCTCGACTAACAAAGACCACAGTTACCACTTAGGTCTCTAACCCTGAGGTGAGCAGCAGCAACTCCTGAAAAAAATGCCAGCCATCCAGGGACTATACCCAAAAAGCTGAGAAGACATCCTTCAGGAAAAACCAGCTTTCTGCAAAGGGGATTCTCTCCACCACAGGATCCCCAGGAACCACCAGAAAATAACCCCAAACACCTAAGAGAGCACAATGGGTAGAGGCCAGCGTAAAAGCTCAAGCAACAAAAGACAGAGCAATATGGCATCTCCAGAACCCAGTTACCCAGGGGCAAGTAGCCCTGGACACCCCAGCATAACTGAAATCCAAGAAGATGACCTAACAACTATGCTCATGAAAATGATAACAGAGGAAGCAAATAAGATATGTAAAGACATAGAGGAAGATAAACTCAAACAGAATATTGCCATCCGTAAAGGAATAGAGGAAGCTGCAGCCAAACAGTTTTATGGCCTTTAGAAAGGAAATGCTTAAAGTGCTGAATGAAATAAAAGAAACAGAGTTGAAGGAACTAAAAGAAAAACAGGAAAGTACAATCAGACAGGTGAAGGAAGTAAACAAAACAACTCAAGACCTGAAGATAGAATTGGAAAAATTAAAGAAAACGCAAATGGAGGAAATAATGGAGAGGAAGAATCTAGGGAAGAAAACAGGAACTACAGAGGTAAGCATAACCAACAGACTACAAGAGATGGAAGAAAGAATCTCAGGTGTAGAAGATACAATGGAAGAAATCAATGTATCTGTCAAAGAAAATGTTAAATCCAAAAAATTCCTGACACAGACCGTCCAAGAAATGCAAGACAATATGAAAAGAAAAAACCTAAGAATAATAGGTATAGAGAAAAAAGAAGACTCCCTTCTCCAAGGCCCAGAAAATATTTTCAACAAAATCATTGAAGAAAATTTCCCCAAGTTAATGGAGAGGCCAATAAAAATACATGAGGCCTACAGAACACCCAACAAATTTGACCAGAAAAGAAAATCCTCCCGCCACATAATAATCAAAACAGTAAGTATACAGAACAAAGAAAAAATACTAAAAGCTGCAAGGGAAAAGGCCAAGTAACATATAATGGCAAACCCATTAGAATCACACCTGACTTTTCAACAGAGACTATGAAAGCCAGAAGGGCCTGGACAGATATCATGCAGACCCTAAGAGAACACAGATGTCAGCTCAGGCTACTATACCCTGCAAAACTTTCAGTCCTCATAGATGGAGAAAACAAGATATTCAATGACAAAAACAAATTTCAACAATACCTACAAACAAATCCAGCATTACAGAAGACACTGGAAGGGAAAATACAACCCCCCAAAATTAGCTTCTTTCAAGAAAACACAGGAAATAATTAACCTTACTACAGTAAAACAAAAAGCAACCAAGCACACAACCTGATGATCACAGCCAACATCAAAATCAAGGGATCTAACAGCCACTGGTCATTAATCTCTCTCAACATCAATGGACTCAACTCTTCAATAAAAAGACACAGATTAACAGAATGAATATGTAAACAAAACCCAGCAATCTGTTGCATACAAGAAACACACCTAAGACACAAAGATAGATATTACCTGAGGGTAAAGGGTTGGAAGACGACTTTCCAAGCAAACGGACCCAAGAAGCAAGCAGGAGTAGTCATTCTAATATCTGATAAAGTAGACTTTCAACCAAAATTAATAAAAAGAGATGAGGAAGGATACTTCATACTCATCAAAGGAAAATTCCACCAGGGAGACATCACAATCCTGAACATCTATGCCCCAAATACAAGGGCACCCACATTTGTGAAAGAAACATTGATAAAATTTAAACCACATATAGATCCCCACATTAATAGTGGGAGACTTCAACACCCCACTCTCAACAAAACAGAAATTAAACAAAGAAACAATGTCTCTGACAGAGGTCATGAATCAAATGGACCTAACAGACATTTACAGAACTTTACACCCAAACACAAAAGAATTTACCTTCTTCTCAGCACCTCATGGAACCTTCTCCAAAATAGACCATATAGTTGGTCACAAAGCAAGCCTCAACAGATACAAAAAGATTGAAATAATCCCTTGTATCTTGTCTGATCACCATGGAATAAAGCTGGACCTCAACGATAACAGAAATAGCAAAAAGCCTACACACACATGGAAACTGAACAACTTGTTACTAAATGACAGCTGGGTCAGGGAAGAAATAAAGAAAGAAATCAAAGTCTTTCTAGAAATCAATGAAAATGAAGCCACAACATACCCAGACTTGTGGGACACAATGAAAGCAGTGCTAAGAGGAAAGTTCATAGCAATAAGTGCCTTCAAGAAGAAATTCGAGACAGCTCATTCAAGCAACTTAATGGCTCACTTAAAAACCCTAGAAAAAGAAGAAGCAAACACACCAAGAAGGAGCAGACGGCTGGAAATAAACTCAGGGCTGAAATCAATCAATTGGAAACAAATAAAACAATTCAAAGAATCAATGAAACCAAGAGGTGGTTCTTTGAGAAAAGCAACAAGATCGACAAACCCTTAGCCAAGCTAACTAAAAGGCAAAGAGACACCACCCAAATCAACAAAATCAGAAATGAAAAGGGGGACATAACTACAGACACTGAGGAAATCCAAACAATCATTAGGACTTACTTCAAAAGTCTATATGCCACAAAATTTGAAAATCTAAATGAAATGGACAATTTTCTTGATTGATTTGACTTACCAAAGCTGAACAGGACCAGGTAAATCAACTAAATAATCCTATATCCCCCAAAGAAATAGAAGCAGTCATCAAAATTCTCCCATCCAAAAAAGGCCCAGGACCAGATGGCTTCAGCGCAGCATTCTACCAGACCTTCAAAGAAGAGCTAACACCAATTCTCTTCAAACTATTCCACAAAATAGAAACAGAAGGAACATTACCAAACTCATTCTATGAAGCCACAGTCACCTTGGTACCTAAACCTCACAAAGACTCAACAAAGAAAGAGAATTTCCGGCCAATCTCCCTTATGAACATTGATGCAAAAATACTTAACAAAATACTTGCAAACCGAATCCAAGAACACATCAAAGATATTATTCACTATGACCACGTAGGCTTCATCCCAGGTATGCAGGGGTGGTTCAATATACAGAAATCCATCAATGTGATCCACCATATTAACAAATTGAAAGAAAAAAAACCACATGATAATCTCCCTAGATGCTGAAAAAGCATTTGACAAAATCCAACATCCATTCATGTTTAAAGTATTGGAGAGATCAGGGATACAAGGCACATATCTAAACATAGTAAAGGCGATATACAGCAAGCCTATAGCCAACATCAAACTAAACGGAGAGAAACTTAAAGCAATCCCACTATATCCAGTATATATATATATATATATATATATATATATATTTACTCATATCCAGTATATATAAACCCAGATGCCTTTATCTGACAGAGGATTCATATCCAGTAATATAAAGAACTAAACAAGCTGAAAAGCAGCAAACCAAGTAATCCACTTAAAAAATGGGGAACAGAGCTAAGCAGAGAATTCTCAATAGAGCAATGTCGAATGGCAGAGAAGCACTTAAAGAAATGCTCAACCTCACTAGTCATTAGGGAAATGCAAATCAAAACAACCCTGAGATTTCACCTTACACCCATGAGAATGGCCAAGATCAAAAACTCAAGTGACAACACATGCTGGAGAGGTTGTGGAGAAAGGGGAACCCTTCTCCACTGCTGGTGGGAATGTAAACTTGTACAACCACTCTGGAAATCAATCTGGCGCTTTCTCAGACAACTAGGAATAGCGCTTCCTCAAGATCCAGCCATACCACTCCTAGGCATATATCCAAAGGAGGTTCAAGTACACAAAAAGGAAATTTGCTCATCCATGTTTGTAGCAGCTTTATTTGTAATAGCCAGAACCTGGAAACAACCCAGATGTCCCTCAACTGAAGAATGGATGCAGAAATTGTGGTACATCTATACAATAGAGTATTACTCAGCAATGAAAAATAAGGAAATAATGACATTTGCAGGTAAGTGGTGGGATCTGGAAAGGATCATCCTGAGTGAGTTGTCCCAGAAGCAAAAAGACACACATGGCATATACTCACTCATATAAATATACAACATAGAATAAACCCACTATAATCTGTACATCTAAAAAAACTAAGCAAAAGAGAGGACCCTAACTAAAATGTTCAATCCCCATCCTGAAAGGCAAAGAGGATGGACATCAGAAGAAGAAGAAAACAGGAAACAACCTAGGAACCTGCCACAGAGGTTCTCTGAAAGCCTCTGCCCTGCAGACTGTCAAAGATGCTGAGCCTGATGGCCAATTGTCGGGCAGAGTGAATGCAATTTAATGTAAAAAGTGGGAAATAGTAAGAGCTGGAGAGGACAGGAACTCCACAAGGAGAGCAACAGAACAAGATAATTTGAACACAGGGAACTTCCCAGAGACTCATACTCCAACCAAGGACTATTCATGGAGATAACCTAGAACCCCTGCACAGATGTAGCCCATGGCAGTTCAGTGTCCAAGTGGGTTACCTAGTAATGGGAAGAGGGACTGCCTCTGACATAATCTGATTGGCCTGCTCTTTGATCACCTCCCCCTGAGAGGGGAGCAGCCTTACCAGGCCACAGTAGAGGACAATGCAGCCACTTTTGATGAGAACTGATAGACTAAGATCAGAAAGGAGAGGAGAACCTCCCCTATTAGTGGACTTGGGGAGGGGCATGCATGCAGAAATGGGAGGGAGGGTGGGATCGGGAGGGGAGGAGGGAGGGGTTTATGGGGGGTACAAAATGAATAAAGTGTAATTAATAAAAAAAGAATATTGCAATGATTCTTTTGATAAACCATGTTTGCAGATGTAAGAAAACTCCTGAAGCAAGTGTATGTCAAATTGTTATAAATGAACTATATGTCTGTCCTAAGCCACAATATGTTGAATTACTTGCAAATGCATAGGCAACCAAATGTGAATCCTATCACTATCCTAAACCCTAACCCCAAATCTAACTGTAACCATAACCCTAACAAAAACCCTAACCTAACACTTACTTACCCTAACCCTAAACACAACCCCAACATGAACCCTAACCCTAACCCCAACCCTAACCCTAAACATAATGCTAAACTCAACCCTAACACAAATCCCAACCCTAACCCTAACCATAACCTTAAATCTAACCCTAACCCAAACCTCAATCCTAACCCTAACCCCAACCCTAACCTAACCCTATCCTAACATTAACTCTAACCACCCTAACCCTCAACCTAACCCCAACTCTAACCTTTACCATAACCTTAACCTTACACTATCTCTTTCCCTAATCCTCACCCTAACCTTTGCACTCACTGTAACCTAACCCTGACCTTAACACTAAACTCTACCCTAATCCTAACCCCAAAACTAACCCTAACCCTTAACCTAAGCTCAACCCCAACACTAGTCCTAACCCTAACTCTAACCCTAACCTTAATCCAACAGTAACCCTAACCCTTTAACTGTAACCACAACCACAAACATAACCCTAAACCTAACCCAAAACCTAACACTAATCCTAAAACTACTCTAACACTAACCCTAATCATAAACTTATCCTTAACCCTAAACCATAACTCTATCCCTAATTCTAACCCTGACCCTAAACCTAACCCTATTGCTAACCCTAACCCTCAATTTTATACTAACAAGCCCTAAATGAAATAGGCTGTATTCACTCTGCTTTCACACAGGAGTTATTTCACACATGCATTACATCTAACAACTTTACTGATGTATTCATATATCATATACAATTGTTTTATGTGAGTTTTGAATTTTTGTTAGAAATGTGTTCAAAGTGTTTTGTTGGTATAATGTTCTTTTAAAATGTATATGCCTTACCCTTGTTAATTCAAATGCTGATTTCCCCACCCCCAACTCTCTGATTTCAATCTGGATATTGCATTGTGATACTCACTATAAGCATCCTGTCTCAACTCTTGTGTAAACAGGACACAAATAAAGCAACTAGATACAATGTTGTGCAATGGGAGGAGCCAGAGGACAGGAAAGAGGGGAGGAACTAGAGAACAGGAAGGGGCGAGAAGGAGGAGGAGCTCGAGGAGAGGAGAGCATGAGGAGAGCAGAGCGGGAGGAGAGAGCTTGGAGGACTTGGAGCATGAACCAGACCTAAGATTTCACAAAAAGCAAGTATAATGTGGGAAATCTAAATGTTAGGAAACTGAGGGCTTGGAGGTTTAGGAGGGAGTAAATATTGCCCAGCATTGTGTTCTAGGTTAACTAAAGACCCAGTCTCTGTGTGGTGATTTGGTTTTACAGCTGCTGAGGATTAACAGCAGCGTTACTAGAAGATAAAACAATAGTAAATATTAATAACCGACTACAACAGTGTTTCATTGCTAGAAAACCATAGGAAGATGTAACAGTACCATAGTAATCCATTTGCTTACACATATGATTGTTTCTACAAGTGTTTAAACAAATGTTTGGAAAGTGCATTCATGTCTAGTTACACAAGAGTGCACTGCTTTTTTTCTAAAGAAACCATATGATTAGTGGCTTCAACAAGTTTAGGGAGAATATTCTGTATTCCAGGCTATTTTCTAGTAATGTTTCAGTAATTCCTCTAATAAAGAAAGTACATAGATATAGGAAAACCCTTTTAGCATGTGCTTAATAAGTGCATTTGATTTCATTTTAATGGAATTTGTCATTTGTGCAGTTTCTTTACGTTAAATTTTTTACAAACCCCTAGGCAGCCAAATATGAACACTAACCCTTACTTTAATTCTAATCTCAACCCTAACCCTAATGAAACCAGCTGTGTTCGTTGTGCTTTCACACATGAGTGATTGCTAGAAAAAGCTTTGGCAGAAGTTACAGTACTACATTATTCCATGTGCTTACCACAAATGATTATACCTACAATGGCTCCAATACTATCATGTTCATAGCTGTATGAAAACACCTTAAAAGTAAAGTTAGGTATCTTCTTGGAGTTCATTGTTTCTCGCAGACTCCATTTGGTAAACTGCTTTAACAGGCTTAGGCAGAAGTAAACATACGCTGACATTCACTGTGCTTTTACATAGAAATGTTTGTTCAACTCTTCGAATGCTAACAAGGTTGGTGATGAATTTTTATTTATTAAACAAATGTTTGGAAAGTGCAATCATGTTTAGTTATGAAAATGTTCACTGTTTCTCTGCAAAGAAATCATTAGGAGAATGGTTTGAGCAAGTTTACGAAGAGGACAATATACTGTGTTCTAGACTACAGTTCTAAATAAGAATGTTTCAACAATTCCTAAGATGAACCAAGTTTCGGATGTACTAAAACTCCTGAGGCAAATGTATTTCATATTGTTATAAATGAACTATTTGTTTATGCTAAGCCGCCATATGTTGAATTGTTTGCAAATTCTTAGGCAATCAAATATAAACATGAACCCTAACCTTAACCCTAATCCTAACCCTAACAGTAACACTAACCTTTACACTAGCCCTAACCCTAAACTTTACCCTAACCCTATTGCTAACCCTAACCCTCATTTTAATTCCAACATGACCCAAAGGAAATGGGCTGTATTCACTCTGCTTTTACACAGCAGTGATTTCATACATGCAAGACATTTAACAAGTTCACTGATGTATCCAGACTCCATAAACAAATGTTTTGAGTGCATACTGAGTTTTGGTTCAAAGGAGTTCTTTGTTTTCTACAAAGTTTCAACTTGGTTCATTGCTAGAAAACCATTGGCAGAAGTAACAATACCATTGCATTCCATGTGCTTGCACATATGATTGTTTCTACAAGTGAATTACTTGCAACTCTTAGGCAACCAAATGTGAACATAAACTCTAACCCTTATGCCATCCCTAAACCTAACCCTAACCTAAACCTAACCCAACCTTAACCCTACCCCTAACCCTAATTCTAACCCTAACACCAACCCTAATCATAAGCTTAACCCTAATCTTAACCCCTTCCCTAAACATAACCCTAACCCCAACTGTAATCCTAACCCTAACCCTAAAAATAACCCTAATTCAAACCCTAACCCCAACCCTAACCTTAACATTAATGCCAACTCTAACCATAAACATAATGCCAAACAAAAGCTTTATCCTAACCAGAACCCTAATCCAAATTGTAACAATAACACCAACCCCAACTCAAAACCTACACCTACCCCTAACCATAACCTAACCATACCCTAACATTAACCTAACCCTAAACCATATCCTAATCCTAACCCTAAACCTAACCCTTATACTACCCCTAACAATAGCCCTAACGCATCCTTAAACCTAACTCTAACCCAACCCTAACCTAACCATAACCCTAACCATAATCGTAATCTTAATCCCACACAAAACCCTAAACCTAACACTATCTCCACCCCTAAACATAACCTTAACCCTAACCCCAACCCTAACACTAATCCTGGGATTACTGAATTCTAGACTTTGCTTCGAAATAAGAATGTTTCAAAAGAAAATGTTTTAAGGATTCCTCTGTTTGTGGATGTATGAAAACTCCTGAAGCAAGTGTATTTCTTTCATATTATTAAAATGAATACTATTTGTTTGTGCTAAGCCACCAGATGTTGAATTGTTTGTAAACATTTAGGCAAACAAATGTGAATGTGAACCCTAACCCTAATCTAAATTTAACCCTATCTATAACTGTAACCCTAAACTTAACCCTCAATCTAACCATAGCCCTAACCTGAACCCTATAAACATAACCATAATCCTATCCTTAGCCCTAACCCTAACACGAACCAGAACCCTAACATTTTAACCCTAACCCTAAAGCTAACCCTAGCCTTAAAGCCAACACTAGACCTAACACTAAAACTAATCTTATAACCCAAACCCTATACTTAAATTAACCCTCTAAACCTCTAACTCTAACTTTAAACTTATCCTTAACACTAATCTGAACCATAACCCTTACTCTAACTCTAACCATAAACCCAAACCCAGACCTAACCCTAAATCTTACCATAACCCTAACCCTATCCAAACCATAACTCTAACCATAACCTAAACCTAATCCCAACCCTAACCTTAACACCAAGTCTAAACTTACATTAACCCTAACCCTAAACATAAACCTAACCTAAAGATAACCCTAATGCTATCCCTAAAATTAACCCTAACCCAACCCTAAGCTTAATCATAACACTAACTCTACCCAGAAACCTAACCTTAACCAAAACACTAACCATAACTCTAATCCTAAACCTAACCTTAAGCCTAACACAAACCCTAAACCAACCCGAACACTAACTCTAATCCTAACCTTAACCTTAAACATAACCCTTGTACTAATCCTAACCATAACTGGAACCTTATCCCTATCCCTAAACCTAAGCTTAACCCTTGCCCTAACCTTAGCCCTATCTCTAACATTAACACTTACCTGAACCCTGTCCCTATCTCTAATCCTAATAATAACCCTAACTCTGACCCTAACACTATCTCAAACCATAAAACTATTCCTAACTCTAAACTTAACCCTAAAACTAACCCTAACCCTAACCCTAAGCCTAACTCTAATGCTAACTGGAACTCTAACCCTAACCATAAGTCTTACCTTAATTCTACCAC
This sequence comes from Meriones unguiculatus, assembly GCF_030254825.1. Taxonomy (NCBI): domain Eukaryota; kingdom Metazoa; phylum Chordata; class Mammalia; order Rodentia; family Muridae; genus Meriones; species Meriones unguiculatus. Next base: position 26,850,977 of record NC_083363.1, on the reverse strand, counting down.
TAACCATAACATTAACCCTCCATCTGACCCTAGCTTATTAAGTCTCTTCAGGACTGGTTGCAATATCCTCTTCTGTGGCTTAGCAAGGCTGCTCCTCCTTTGTGGGAGGGGCGTGGAAGAGTTCGCCATTGAGTTCATGTCAGAAATAGTCCCTGTTCCCCTTATTAGAGAACCCATTTGGACCCTGAGCTACCATGGGCTATA